>NW_018127892.1:1509591-1522826 GCF_001952655.1 Monopterus albus | reverse complement strand
TGTCTCCCCCCCCCCCCCTTCCCTCTCTTCCTACTTGCTGTCTCCCTCTTTATCTTTTTATGTCTGTTCCTGCCCCCAACACACATATCTGTTTGTCATCACATGCACATAGTAGCAAAGACGCATAAGCCTCCCACAAATGCAAAGGCACACACACTGTATACTTGCTTGTATGTGTACAGTGTTGTTATTATTAGGGATGTAAAGAACCCAAAAACTCACAGTACAATATTGCAATGATAAAAAGTCCACAATAAAATATTTATTATGATATAAAAAACTGAAGGAAAAAAGATAATAAATCTGTGTTTTTGCATAATTTTCTTTTTATCGTAAAGTGCTTGGCACAATGTCATTGGTACTGAATGACTGAACTGTTTGTACAGTTTCAAAAAAAACAAAAAAGCAGTAGTCAGTAGCAGCCATAGTAGAACATCAGTGTTTTTAGTACCCACTAGGCAGTTTAAATCTTTGGTGAGCGTGCCGACCGGTAGTCAGGTTCTCAGTATGGCTACAAGACCAGCTGAAGTGGGTATTCCCCTAACCACCAGGGGCAGTAGTAAGTAAACTGCTGCTTGGTGCACCGGAACGAGGAGAAGAAGATGCCAAAGCACACTAGAACAAGTCATATAAAGGTTAGACTGATGCTTTACTGGAGGTGCTTTTCAAACATCGTGGTCTACTTTTTCAAGAGAAAAGACTTTAAGGGTGGTTACTAAGTGCTTGGTCCCGCATATGTGCGTCTGGTGTGTTTGTCCATCTCTTTGAAGTGTAGCACACAGCCATGTTCCACCTGTTTCTGTGCATGCATCCAGGGCTGTCTCAGTCTTAAACGAGGCTAGTACTGCCTTCATCCGGCAGTAATTACAAATTGTTCAGCATTTGTCAGTTTCCTGTCAACCTGTGTCATATTTCAAAATGGGGAAACTGAAAAGTTGCCTCTTAACAGTGTAAAAGTCAACAATGGTGCATCCACTATGTCCATCTCAAATTCAGGTACCTGAATGCAGGTAAACTAGCAAAATATGTAATATCCTAGTAGACCGACATTTTTCTCTTGTGGTATCATGAAATTACAAATATTGTTACATTCCTAATTATTATTGATGGATGGGACAAAAGGCTGAAGAGCTGCACTGAGTGTATTACATTTATCAGAGTAGAAGCAAAACTAAGTGTTTCAGTAAAATTATTATGGTTAGTTTATTGTCATAGCATGGTTTGGTCCTTTAATGAACAATATAGGTTTGGTTTTGGATGTTTATAGATGATCGTTAAAATGACTGTTAGTGCCTTATTTGTACATGACGATAACAAAATCTTCTGTGATGTGAGGACATGTAACCATACACACAGTATGTGCTATATATACATACAGTATGTACTTCATCTTCCCACTTCATTCTTTTTGTTTTTGCTTTCATTCCCCCCCCCCCCCCCCTCCCTCCCCCCCACACATACACACACGTACACACTCATAGTAACTAAGGTATCTAGTCTGAGTCATAACTCCTGACATTCGGCACGTGCAAGTCAGCACGAATAGCTCAGCTGAGGAAGGCCACCCCGCCACCCCCTCCACTCAATGCTCCGCACAAAGAGAAAGGGGGGAGTGGTTTGGGAAGGAGGAGAGGAAAAAAATGAAAGGTGGTGATGGGTGGGGGCCTGTTGGGCAGGGTGGAGCTGCTAAAAAATAACGATCAGGAGAAGGAGGAGGAGGAGTGGGGCACTGTTTTTAGGAGGTGACTCTTTGGTTTGGGATATGAAAAGAAAGGCAAGAGTGCAATTAATATACAGAATATTTTGAACCTGAAACAAAGAGAGTAGAGCAGACAAAAGGAGAACGGATGGAAAATAAGTGAGGTAAAAATGGTTCAAAAACAATGGAAGAACACTGTGTACTACTTTCTGCTAGTGTAACGTTTGCCAAGTCATGAAAAAGAGCTGAGCAGACAAACCTGATCAGACAGTGATGTAATCATTAACAGAACATGGTTGTTAAAAATACTAGAACAATTTTTTTAACAGGTGAAACATGTTTGTTTATGTGGTGGGTTTTTAAAGACAATATACGGCAAAAACACAAATCATAATTTGCTCATACTTGAGAGAGAAAAACAGAAACCGTAGAGAGGAAGCAAGAGAACCCTGCCTCAGCCCTGCACAGTGGCTGGTTGCCAGCCTTGTCTCTCAGGACTTGGGCTAAGATTAGCTTCCCATATGTTCGAGTCAGGCATAGCTGGGCTTGTAGGACTAGTACTTAAATACGGCAAAACACAAAAACCTTCAGTGTGCACAGTGAAGCTAGGTACTGCTTAATACATACACTAAACCATTAAGATTTACAATTAGAGTCAAAATGTATTTTAAATCATTTAAATGAAAGGCAAGGTCCCAGACAATAATGGCTGGATTATGTTTTTTTGCATTGTTTTGTTTTGTTTTATTTTTATTGTGTGTTTTTTAAGAACTGAGCTGCTCTTAGTTTTATGCCTTGTCTTACATTATAATCAGTCCAGTCCTTCACCTATTTTGGAGATATTCGTCATGACGGAATTAACATAAATATACTTCAGAAATCAATTTTTTCATGTGCCTGTTTCAATAGTCTGCAATAAAACCTTGAACAGCTGTGGTGGTGTGTTACATAAAACCTGGCAGTGTTTGGCAGCAGTGGGATTCAGGATTGTATAGAGCGTGTGCCCAGGGGGAGCAGGAGAGCAGCCGCCAGAGAAGTGAGAGTTAAAGAGCTCCAGCAACAGCTGAGTGCTCCTCCCCCTTCTCTTTCCATTCATTTTTTATTAACTGCGGCACCAACCACCCCTCAAACATCAAACACAGATACCACCAACAATGCCAACAAGCCACCAACCACAATTCATCTTGTCATGCAGACTATCGAACCAGCCCAGGATTCGGTGTAGTGTAAGTCCAGCCATGTTCACTGGTACATGCAGAACTATAAGCCGTATAGCAGGACAGACAGTGCAGCAACAAACATCCGCTAACTGCCTTTAATTAGTAATGAAACATGACAACTCAGCAGAGTTTAGTCAGTCCCAGTGTATTAATGAAAGCATGCCAGTGACATCATGTTTGGTGACTGTATACATGAAAATGTCATGTGGAATCCCACAAGGACTTATGTATGTTATTTACAGTGTGTTATTATGTTATACTCTGACATACTCTGACACTTATTAGTTATTTTTACTGGTTTACTGTTATTCTTGATGTGTTTTCATCTCTTCTTATTGATCATCTTTTAATCTTTTGTAAAATGTGCTTGGGTGTTTTAAAAGGCACTGTATAAATAAAATGTATTATTATTATTATGTTGTTGTTATTTTGAAGACCTTAGGGTGTCTTTGATAAAACAGGTTTTCAGTGTATATGTGGTTCACTGTTGATACAACAGTTGTTCAGTGCCTGGCAACAGCCAACTCTTCCTGGGTTGAGATATACAACTGTAGAGGACAGTTAATGGGTAAATGTGGTTAGTTACACTTTTACTTGCAGAGACAGTGTTTCACTTGCAATGCCATTCATTTAATTGGTATTAGAAAAGGAAAATTCTATAAAGATAGTGTCACCAAGTTAAAGACACAAGTTAAGGAATAAATTTGTGTTTTTCAAGACAAAAAGTTAATGAGTTTATACTTTTGCCTGTGTTGAAGACAAGATTGTTCAAACGACACTAGGACATTTTGGAGACATATACCACCCAAGAGCAAGAAGGGAACAAAAATGAATTTTAAAACAAATGCAAACAAATTTCCTGTAACAGATAAAACTATATTGTTTAAGTGTTTTATACGTTGTTTTATTGTGTCACTGTCAATCCTTCAACAGTTTTGTTAGAGATCTCAGAATACCTTTCATTATCCAGTCTCTTTAAACAAATAAGTAATATAGGAGAATGTGTCCCTCACTCATCTCCACACACAAGACCAAGGCAACGTGACATCTAGAGGATAAACAGGACTGCGCCTCACCTTAAGGACCAAAAACCCAACTAGTGGTATAACTGCTGACTGCATGTCACAATTTACTCACTTTTTAATCAACCTTTAGATAACTAGTGCGTTTTACCGGCACAACGGTAAAAGTCTTGCCGTTTTTTTCAGACTGAATGGAAACCTTACAGAGCAGTAAATACATTGAAACCCAAAACTGAATGGAAGAGGTGATGTCAAACCCTCCACTTCCTGAGTCTGTACTATATAGCAAACCACTTATTACACACACACACACACACACACACACACACACATACATACACGTGTATGTGGTGCCGGCTAGCTGGTCATGTGACAAATGCTTGGACTTCGGACTTGAGCTAAAATTAAAGCAATGATGTCATCAGATATTCAGTGTTGCCACAGAAACTAGGTCAGTGTTAACCCTTTGTGAGCAAGGCTGGGGATTCCACACAAAGATGTAGGATTAACAAACGTGTCATGTATCATGCACTCGGTGGTTTGAGTGTTATTGTGTTATGTGAAGTTCATCTCATTTTTGAAAAGGATATCCTGTGGGTGTGGAAAAACATTCACACAAGAGCAACCTGTCTGTCTTGTAACCTGTTGTGGTATAGCCTCTTAATTCAGCTTTGCTTCCTGAACAGTAAATAAAACTACAAGACAAACACTCTGCTGTCGGACTCACTTTTAACCACTCAATATTTATATGTTCTTAGAACTGTTGGGTGGTTCCTGAAAATATTTAATGTTACTTAATGATAGTGTCTTGTTGGGTGCAGTTTGTTTTTATATAACCAGCGAAATGTTTGACAAAGAAACAGATCTTCACCATATAAACACTCCGCCAAGGACACACAAAGCAACCATGACACTCGACAAACAGCAGCTCAGAAATTCACAAAGGAGGAGAACACAAACTTGTTAAACATAGTCAATAGCTCCTCTCACAAACAGACAGGTCAATAATTTTTTTCCTTGAGATCCAGATGGTCATGTTATAGATAAAGAGACTTGATGGAGATTAGAGCAGGCTTAGAGGTAAGCTAGAGTTTGTCAGCAGAACAGAGTTAAACCCATTCATCACATATTTCACATCAGAATCAATGTATAAAGGTCCTTAAGGCATATCTTCCACATGTCACTCCCATATGTCTGGGTTTATAACAATGAAATGTTTCACTATGCATCTGATGGCAAGTCAAAACAAAGCTTTCTTTCTGTTCCTGGAAGAGGACATCGCAAGATTCAAAACCTTGTCTGGTGCTCAATAAATGTTTTTCCTATGAAACTTTGTCGCTCAAACTTCCTTTTCACATAAACACACAAGCGTGCCCTGACTTGGCAAGATGTAGAACAGCAGCTCTCAGCGGCCACACGCCACAGGTTACTACGCCCGACAATCAAATGCGTACGCATGCGTGACCCACTAACTTTCACTCCCCTTACCTCATTTGACTCCAGAACCTAGGAGGAGAAGGACGGCCCCCGTGGCTCCTGAGCCAGTGCGTAGGGTTTCTCCTCCTCCTCCCTCCTCCTCTCCCTGGTCTCTTGTATCTACACACGCCTGGTTCTGGCACCAATCAGCTGGCAGCGTGGGACGCTTTAAACCGAGGACGCCGTCACTTGCTCACTGAGGCGCTCAGCTCACTTGGACATAAAGCTAAAGTAACCGATTTATTATAGTCATCTTCCAACCCGGGTAAGTCGGATGAGAAGACAGATGCCTAAAGGTGTCTAAAGCACCTTTGCTCCAAATTGTGATGATATCAGGGCTAATATAATGAGCTTATGACTTCAACGGAAAGAGCAGCAAACAGTGGCGACAATCACAACTTTTTCTACATAACTGGTATCAGCGGATAAGCCCGTTCATACAAATCACATCTGTAAAAAAATTAAAAAACACACGTGCACAGGGACATACGTAGAAAGAGTAGAAGAACTCGTCGCTGCATTGAGTAACCACCACATTTACTGCTCCTGAGAGCCCTACTGTACTGATGAGCCAGCAGCTGAGAATCAAAGCACAGACAGAGATTACACACAAATGACAGAGATGACACACACATCAGCGCAGAAACACAAACCCAGTGCTCTCTCTTACCTCAGCTGCCAGTTCAGGGTTTCCCAAACAGCTGTGACTGCTGTCTTCAAAATATTCCACCTTTACAGCCATTCAACAGAAGACAGGTAGGAGTGAGAAGGAGACAGAGGGAGATGGGAGGGGGAGAGAATAACAATCAATAGAATAATGCGACAAGGGCCTGTTCAAATGCACTCATCATTAAGGACAGTGGGACTACCAGGTACAACATGTATGCCACTCTCCATGCAATCGTCTTATCATTGCTGTCATCCTCAAAAAAGGTGAAAAAGCAGCTGTTCACACAAATCTCTTTTCTTTGATTTGTGTTCAAACAGTGAGGCGGCACTTCCCTCTACTGCTGGGACAGCGAATGAGACACAGCAAAGCGAGGATTTAATATCAATTATAGAATTATGTAATGTCTGTGCCTCTGCCTGGCACAGCCTTCCTAATCTATGCATTAGACAAATCTGCATAAACCATTTATTTAAGGGAAAAATGGTAAAACATGCTGGACAGGTCTGGTGGAATAGATGGAAATGGTTCATCAAAGTAGGGCTGATTACTGTAAAACAATAGCATCTTCTTATTTGGCACAGCATGTCCCCCTTGTCTACACAGCCCTTGCTGCCTCAATGTTAAATGATATGTTTTCTCTCGAGCTGTTCCCCAGTCCCGCCGACCTCAAACCCCCATATCCCCCCACCCACCTATCAATCCTAAAATAGTCTAAAGTGATGAATATTTACCCTCCAAGCCTCAGAGCTGCCTTGGTTTGTACTCCTCCGTCTGCTGGCCAAATCCCCATCAGAAGACTCCGACTCCCTCTCGTCTTCACCTCTGTCCCTCTATTCCTTTCTTCTCTCTCTCTTTTTCTCTCTATCTCCTTCCACTCTTCTTTCCTGGTCTCTCTCTCTCTTGTCTGTGTTCCAGCAGCCCATTCAGGAAGCCATCTTGTGTTTTTGATCTGGTTTTACATGAGCCCTCGTAGGCACGCTCTCTCTCTCTCTCTCTCTCTCTCTCTTGCTCTACCCACCTTTCTCTCTCTCTTTCTGCTGCTAGTATGCCAATAGGTCTACCACACGCACGCTCATACATACACACACTCGATTACTATCAGTCTTTCCTCCCACTCATTTTTTCTCTTCCTTTGCATACATGATGTGAATGTCCCTTCAGCCATCCCCTCCCCCTTCTCTCATTCTTCAAACATATACACTCATGAACAAATGTACACACACACATACACACAGAGCTCGCCAGAGAGACGTCACGCTAGAGATAGTACACAAAGGCAGCCTGTCCACCAATCACAGGCTGGGCTGGGGTCTGCTGCTAGGGTGAAATTGAAGGAGAGCATGTACAGGCAGTGAGAGAGAGCGAGAGCTACTAAGTAGAGGAGGCTAAAATAAAAAAAGGGAAATGGTCTGTGAGTGTGTGTTTCCGAGTGTGCGGCACCATAAAAGAGAGGCTTACATAAAGACACGGAGTGAAGGTGGATGGGAGGTGCGTGTGCTTCAGGAAGGGGGGGGTGGGGGAGTGATGGGTCCTCTCTATGCCTGTCAATTATCTCCTCGAACTCGCCTTCCCTAAACAATGCCTCTGGTATGTGGTATCACTGAGCACCATCTGTGGCAGGGCTGCCTGCAATAACTGGACTGGACTGCACAGTGTGCAAACACACACTCATTCACACACAGACCCTGTCAAACAGCCACCCAGCCCCCCCTTATGACAAGCAAAATGCAGTTACACAGCAGAACCCCACATGCTGGCTCAAAGCCAGCGAGCATCCGGAAAATGATCACAGTACCACATATACACATTACAGCAGTGCCATAGGTAACGTTGTCATGTTGTCACAATATCACTAATCATTAGCTGTATACATGTACACAAACCAATGAACTGCAAAGATAACTGATGCAAACACTACCTCAACCTCTCACTTTAAGGACAGCGCTGCTGAGGTCTCAGATGTCCTTTTACACACTCTCTGCGAGAATCACATGCCAAACATACTTCGGAAGCTGTGTTCTTAATGTTTACATTCTGAGTGTGAAAGATCATCTCCAGCCTTTACTTTTTTAAACCGAACACATTCTTGCCACAGTACTGACCATAACCGCAAAAGCCAAGGGGAAACGATTTTGTCCAAATTAGCAACCGGCTACCACTGTCCAGATACATTTCTCTTAAAAATATTGTCATTGATGAGCTTTTGTGAAATGGGAAGTTTAACGAAAACAAAGGGTGCAACAAAGCAATCTGTTAAGATACAATAGACAGCAAAGCTATGAACGTGCGAAGGACTGCTAAATTAAAAGCCTCTGAAAGACAAGACAAAGTCAGCGAAAGTTCAGGCAGTCCGGCGAAGACACGGCAGATCGAGACGAAACAGACAGACAGCGAGAGGAAGGCAGAGATGTAGAAACTGAGGGGGAATCGAAAAGAGAAAGGGAGCTGAAGTGTGGCTTGGTGAAGTGAGGCAGCCACACGATGACACAGCATTTCTTGGGCCTGTCTGATGTGCTCATATGGCAGGGGAATTCCCTTCTGCTGACGTCAGACGGACCACGTGTGTGTATGAATGTGTGTGAGTAGGTGTTTACAGTACGTGTGAGCAGAGGTGTGACTGTGGTAAACTGGACAGCGAGAGTGGCTGCTTGGATTCATTACAGGTAGCTGGGGTAGTTATACTACTTGAAGCAGTAATCGTACCGCTAGTGCAGTCACAGTACGAGCATTTTACTAAAGGCAGCAGTAACAGTAACAGTAAGGGTAATTGTGGTTATGATATTAGATTTGGGAATAGATTAATAATAATAATTGCTGGAACAGAGGATGTATTACAAGTAAAAAAAAAATCCTACAGAGATAGCAAAAGGAATGGCTATAGTAGGACCAGAAAATATTATAAGTGTTATAAAAAAATAAAACATTCTCTGCTATGTACCTGTCTTACACTGACAATGTCTTTTAAAAGAAAGTAATGTAGACTAAGGGGAAGAAGCAAGGATATCTCTGATTTGATCACATCTTCATTCCCCTTTCAGACATTCCTAGCCTTCAAAAGACTCCTCGTGATCACTGACCAAACATTACCACACACGTGCAAATCCCATCCACTACCAGTCAGCATCATAATCCTGTCATGCACGCCTTCATTTCATTCATACATGTCCCGGGTGTTGCCGTTACCTACTCACATTTAGCGCCTACCCAGACCTAAACACTCCTCCTGCTTGCCCTCATAAACACCCACTACACAGGGGAGGGAGGCTCATTATGGCTCGTCTGATAGCATGTTGTAAAAATTAGCATTTGGTTGTAGGACAGTTAGAGGAAGATGAGGGTGCTGAGGTAGTTTGTCCACAATTATACTAATTGGTGTGATTAATGGTATTAATTAAGCTAGTCTGACAAAAGCACTACACAAACCAACTCTCTGTTTTCCACTTGTGAATAAGTACAGTCACCTGTCTCACGGACACACTAAGCACATTACTGACAATGTGTTTTGAGCAGCCAGAGGTTGAAAGCTGCTGCCAACACCCGCACTGTACAACAGTGAGCTGCAAAGCAGTTATCACACGAAAGGGTGGTGGATGTGGTTCCTGGGCAGTAATGGACTCAGCTTCTGCATCCAGGCCAGAGAGCAAAGATGGGCACTTGGTTAAGAACTGTTTATGGAGAAAAGCTACATTTAGGGCAAATCTCTTGGTGCTCCAGCTCACTACACTCACCACTGTGAGAAGAGGCAGTGGACCAGTAAAGATCTCTTAGGTCCAACAATGGCACTTAGCTAGAGACTCAGTTCTCATTCTGTAAAAATACTGGCAATCTGAATAAATACCAGCATCAACAGTGTTAAAAGCAGAGTGAAGCCACAAGGAGGCTTGTCCTGGTTGTGAAATAATCAACGCAACTGGAATGATGTCCAGTTTTTTCAAAACGGCTCAATATTAAAAAAATTTTTAAATATCAATATCTGCTGAGTAACTTTAGCATCACTGCCTTATGGAGTGCTGATCAATAAGTAAGGGATTTTCTCCCATGACCCATTATTAGTAGAAAAATATATTTGTTTTTAGGTTAGAAGTGACATGCTGCATCTTATTCAAAACCATTGTTAGTGACCTGTTAACTGTGATCTAGTGAGGAGAGATTTGGTCCCTTTTCTCTTGTTATATATATGTTACTTGCTTTTAAGAAATAATGACAACAGCAACAGTAGAATCTAATAATCACGGAACTGTCAATTTTAAAACGTCATGGGTAAATTATATGAAAACGTACTTTACGGTTTACGGTGACTAGGTGAACAGGACAAGAGTTCCCTCAGAGGTCAGGGGTTTTGAAATTTATTACCCCTTAACAACAAGAGAGAGTCTGAAAATGACAATGGTAGCAATGAGGAGACCTCTTTAACAAGCCCGTTTTACTGTCCGCTGAATTCAAATGACAAAGACATGATCCTGAAATGTTAACTATGATGCCCATTGTTGAGCAACATCATGTAGGAAAATGCTTCATGATTCTTTCTCTGATTAATTTAGTGTCAACAGCTTTTCTGCCATACAAGTGTACAGCATGTCTTCTGTGTCTCTTATATAATGCCCGGGACCCCCAGATAGTGATATTAGCTTACATTTTAGTTTCATAAACCATTAAGACAATTGTTTTTTTGTTGATTTACTGAACTGTATTACTGTGAACTATGCTGATTGTGCAGGAAACACCCATATGTTGTTTTTGCCACTTTAGAAACCTCCTATCAGACAGGACAGGACAAGCCTGAAGAGTGCTGACGGAACCCTGGATTTCCTGTTTGTAGCTAAACAAAGCTTAAGCATTTTCCTCTAAAAAAAAAATCAGCTTTGTGCTATTTACCACCAACATAACCTTGTCTGCAAAGGCTTTTAAACCACTGACCTACATCTCTAGACATACTTAAGTTATTCAAGTAGTAGAATCTTGTATCAGAACAACACAAAAATCATTTCACAGCAGGTTCTTCTGCAAATTGCACACAACGGTAAGGCAGGCAGATATTTAACTTTAAATAGGAACTTGGCTAGTGCCCAAACACTAATGGACAGGATGCAGTTAAGTGACTGTATTCTGATCTTTGTGTGTACTTGATCAATAACACTTTGACACGTAATGCCTTTGATCTAACTTGATTCTTGTAAAAAAAAAAAGAATGGATTTCACAGAAGTTTATGTTTGATTGTCATACTTTTATTACCTATTATTTTATTGTACCAGAGGAGCATTTCAGAATCTCATGTGTGAGGTCTGAGGCCTTAAAAATGTCCAAGCATATCTAAACTAAATAATTTAAAAAAGAAAAATAGATTTTCTTTGCAAAGGGTTACAAATTAAAGAATATGTGACAGCTCCTCTTCCTTTTATTTCTTGATATTCACTTAACTTCCACAACACATTTACAGCTGTCTAGCCATTGATGTGTGCATGCAATCAGTGTGACAGTGTGTTTGTTTTGCTATTTATTAACCCATAGAAAGAATTAAGCATCTATTCCTTGGTCATGCTTTAGCAGCTGATTCTGCTTTTTCTTGCTTCTCTTCCTCCAATATTGCTGACCACAGACTGCATTTTCCCATCCTGCTCCTTGACTCCACAGCCCATCCCCCCTGTTTAAGACACTGGTATAGGTACAAACACACAGAGGCACACACAATGGAAGTGCACTTCCATTAACACAAGTGCACATTTTAAAAAGCTGCCTTCTTTCTCTTTTTTCACACACCCACACTCACACAAATACAAAATGGCCTAGGGTTAACCCCCCACCCTCATTCGAAACCTCAGAGGTCAAAGGACAAAGCGCGGGCAACGACAGGAATTCTTCACTGCTGCTGTTTGGTAGCCCTCACAGTCTCTCAGCCTCGCAAACACACACACACGAGCCACTCAGAGTCTGTTAAAACTGACAAACTTTTTACTATTTATGTTAAGGAGAATATTAAGCAAAATGTGAAACATTTGCATAAGCACATCTATAATCGTGACTGTTAACCATCTGTCACACAAACAGTACACACTTTTACTCTATTTATTAAATGCATGCACAGGATGGAGCATGTGTAGATAAGAAAGCTCTCCTAAATATACATCTAGAACAGTGACAGCACTCACAGATGGCCAAGATAAATAAAGATGCGGTACTGATGATGAGCTTCAAAAAGAAAGTAGAGCTTCAACTTGCGATTATTTTCTCTACTGATTAATTTCTTGCCAATTTTCTTGATTAACTGATTGATCATTTGATTTATGAAATGTCAAAAGATACTGAGAAATTGTAATTTGCGCAATAGCAGCCAAATCCGTCTGCCTTAACAACTATGAACCCTTCCCTTCATGTTGCAACAGTCATCAGGAGGACAGCTTAAACATCAACTTGGTTTATTGACAATGAGTCTGTTTTTACAGTAGAGCGGTTTTTTATCTTATACTGTTTGTATTATTAGTTATAGTATAACTAGTAGTCGCATAATGATGTTAGCAAAGCACACAGCATTGCATCATTGTACGAAGTGTGCTGTATAAATATATTTGAGTTGGCAGGACAATCACTTCCACCTGTTCTGACTCTGTTAAACAGAAGTTTATGTTGGCAAACATAAGATGAGACAGAAGTGGAGTTCCTATAAACAGATGAATCATTAACTTGTAGGTGTGCATTTTTAAGTGAGTTTTGGAATTACATTTCTATTACAAGTGCCACATTTCTATTACAAGTGCCACATCTGTTCACATTACACCGTGTGCCATTTGCTATTAGGGTAAGTAACAGAAGCATGTCTAGACTTGACAGATAAGGAATGCCAGTAGTAGTAACACCAGCAGCTGCAAAACGTTATGCTATTTTTTTCTGAGTGGACATCCTTGTGTGATGTCTGCGATGAAAGTGCCGCAGTAAGTGAATAGACGGATGGAAGGGCAGATGGATGGATACATCCCCTGCTTTGCTCAGGTAACCTGAATGTGGCACACCCAGCTAAACTAAGTCCCATTGTGCATGTCCATCCATCCATTTTCTTCCGCTTATCCGGGGCCGGGTCGCGGGGGCAGCAGTCTAAGCAAAGATGCCCAGACCTCCCTCTCTCCAGACACTTCCTCCAGCTCCTCCGGGGGAA
>NW_018127892.1:1503117-1507779 GCF_001952655.1 Monopterus albus | reverse complement strand
GGTTCGGGGATTGCCACCACGACAGGCACCGGAGACCTTACGGCCACAGCTCCGAATGGCCGCATCGACAATGGAGGTGGAGAATATGGTCCACTCGGACTCGATATCTCCAGCCTCCCTCGGGATCTGGTCAAAGCTCTGCCGGAGGCGGGAGTTGAAGATCTCTCTGACAGGGGATTCTGCTAAACGTTCCCAACAGACCCTCACAATACGTTTGGGTCTGCCGAGTCTGTCCAGCTTCCTCCCCCGCCATCGGATCCAGCTCACCACCAGGTGGTGATCAGTTGACAGCTCCGCCCCTCTCTTCACCCGAGTGTCCAAGACATATGGCCGGAGGTCAGATGAAACAACCACAAAGTCGATCATCGACCTCCGGCCTAGGGTGTCCTGGTGCCATGTGCACTGATGGACACCCTTATGCTTGAACATGGTGTTCGTTATGGACAAACTGTGACTAGCACAGAAGTCCAATAACAAAACACCACTCGGGTTCAGATCGGGGGGGCCGTTAAGTCCCATTGTGCATGTGTACCATAATAATGTGTGTGTTTTCAAACATTCTCTAGGTAAATAAAAGTTGAAATAATCTCACTTTAGGAGAAAACTTTAAAGAAGTTTGGGAGAGAATCAGCAAGTCCAGTAAACCTCCAACCATAACTATTCATTTGGAATTTATCAATCATCAGTGTTCAGGCAGACATAACAACAAGCTCTGTTATCCTGACATTTGTTAAAAGCTGCTTGTCCCTAGCTTTTGCCTTAGGAATGATCCAATAAGATAGTAATAAGCATGCACTGAAAACTGCTGCAAGGATGGATGAGAACAGATGAATGAATGTCTTTGAATTTATAACAATATGTATGCAACAGCCTTGAATATTTATATTTTTGAACTAGACCTAAAGATAATCAGTGTTTTAGTGTATAGATATTTCATAACTTTCTCTTGAATATAATAAGAGAAAGCCTGAGACAGTAGGTAACTCTATGTTGCAACACAAAATAATAATATTGGTATACTGTACAAACATTAGTAAAATTAACAGACAATAAATATAACAGTACCTTGCTCACCTCCCACTCATTCTGTCGCTTCTTCAGCTGTTCACATTTTCGGAGTTTGCAGATCTGCTTGCCCGTCTTGCGGTTCAGACAGTTTGTGCAGGTACCACAGTTCTCTTTGCGAAGGCAGGGACTGCAGGCACCACATTTCTTCCTCCTTTTCTTCTGGAAGTCAACACATGCGTCCAGGGAGTCATTGCTGGGAGACATAGAGAAGAGCCCCGCTTGCTGGTGTTCGGTCTCTATATATTTGCTCAGAGGAGATGTCTTCTCTAAGGATTTCCTGTGCAAGTGGAGACTCTGAGCTTCCTCTGCATCCACGGAGAAATCGTAAATATTCTCAGGTGGTGGACTAGGCCTTGCCTTTGGCCTGGGCATGGTGACAATCCTGCCTTAAGCCTATTCTGTTACTTAAAAACAAAGATAAATACAGTTGTTTAAAATCAACATCAGATACCATCTAAATGTACCATGAAAACTTGGTTCAGTAGTCTGGCTCCAGTTTGACAGCTAAAGAACTTGTGTTGGACTAGTCTTTGCTGTTGACTTTTTTCTGTCTAGATAATAAACTAGCTTGAGAAAGCCTTAATCCCCCTAACTCTGTGGGCTTTTGCTAAAAAGGTTATTTTCACATTCATCTTGTCTTCTGGTCTGAGCTCTTTAGGTACAGCTAGGGTTCTTGGTAAACTGGTGGCCCGGGAGAATCCAGTATGGAGACCATCTTTCCCAACTACCCTGAGGAATGGTTGGCAGTCCGCCACAATGTGGGCTCCGTAACTGGAACCTGGGGAGCCATGGCTATGTCTGGCCTGGGTAGGATGGTCTGGAAGTGTGCAAAGAGGGAAAAACAAAACATTTCAAATTAGTATTAGAATGCCAAGAAGAAGAGCATTTATACATATTTGTTTTCTGTGTTTACAAGGGGAACATTGAATGTTTATGTGTTTGAAACATGGACTGGCCAACAGACAGGGTATTGTAAGTGTCAGTTATAGCCAGTCCAATGAGGTCAATTAAGAAACAAAGACAAAGCAAATGTTTTATAAAGGTGTTACAAAGCCATTAGCTTAAAAAAAGCATGCAATGATACTTATGGCAATGCAATTTATAGCAGTTAATAATTTATCAGGATTTAGTTTTGGATTGTCTGACATTAAATGACGTTTGCTCTACATTAGAGTTCAGTCTGGATACTGTCTGGTTTCCAAACACAACTGTCAGTGCTCTGTGTCCAATTGACTCAGAGCCACACAGGCCTACAGAGCAGTTTGTTTTAATGGAAGACTCCACATGGAATGGGGGGTTATGCATCCCTAAATGAAAGACGGGGGTGATAAGTTGATGCCAGGGACAGTCCTCTTTGTCTTGTGGTGGCAAGCTCCAGTCAACCGTCAATAAAGTGAATTGTGCTGAGAAAACCCAGTGTTTCTTTGCCTCTTGCATGGTTTCACAGCCTGCTAAATGCAGGGTGTTTTTTTGTTTTACAAATTAACACCAAGGTAGTGTTGGGCTGTTATTTAAATACAGTTTAGGCTACTTTAATTTTTTCCCAGTGGACTTGCATATTACATTGGGTTTAATGGTAAAACTAATATTGAAAAACGAATTCTTACAGCTATGAGTGAGCCTACTGAGGGCGGGAAAATTATAATTTGTTGTTAATAATTCATTAATTGTTGCTAGTGCTGGTGGTCGTTTTGCTCTCTGGCCTTCAACACAAGGGCGGCTTTGTTAAAAAAAATCTTTGATAACAAAACAAGTATATAGGTTATATAAATGTGTGCCGAAATGTTTACAATGTGGTAGAAAGTTAATATGTTGTCAGACATTTGAGCTTCTAGCTTGTTTGCTAGTCGCGCCATTGCCTCAGGGCTACCTATCTTCTCTGCTTAGTTTGAGATAAAACCCTTACCAAAGGCGTCCATGGTGTAGCTTTAGGTGAGGTTAAACTAGCAGTTTACTATATAACGTTAGTGTGACAGTGGCTCAAGCAAACGTGCACAGAAAGCTAGGTATCCTAGCTAAATGATGTCCTCCCTTGATGATACAAATGTGACTGGTAAATATGCTGCTGTTTTAACCTCCTCCACTTGGCTACAACAATGACAGAGACAATAGTTGCCAGAGAAATTTCACTGGGTGCACTGGAATTAACTGATGCATATATTATGATCAGCCCTGACTCCGCAGGTGTTTATCTGAAGGGAACAGCAGCATCACGCGCGCCCCGCCAACTCCTCGTTAAGCACGTGTTTTAATCAGCGTTTCGTCGCGTGGCCCCGAAGGCTCCTCGGTGCGCGCCCGGTCAGTACTGTCAACAGTGACTGACTAAGCTCCTCTGTGTTGTTACTGTTACTGTATGTCCACGTGGTCACCTACAGGGAGCCACTAAGCATCACTGCGGGGTGTCCGACCAGCCCACACCGATCACCGCTATCAGATAAAGACTAACAGGCATGCTTAGATTTACATTAAGATAATGCAGTCGGCAGCGGGATACACACAGCACACGAGGCTGTGAGTGTGGCCACACGGCTAATTGCTTTGGGTGAGAAAAACAGCACTTTCACTTGGTGTGAATACACATTTTGATTTACATCCACGAGACAAGCTCGGTTGCACAAGGCTACTGCGATCTGTGATTGCTCTATTGTCAGGGCCATAAATAAAAGTCTTAATATTTTGCTTCTGGCCAAACATTATCGATGTCATCCATAAATACCATACCATGCACGCAACTTTGACCTGTTTGATATGGGTTTTGCCACTTGCAGTTCTGCAAACATGTAAAAGTGGGTCTTAATTTGATGCATCACAACCATATGAAAAGAGACAACCTACCACCTGCGATCAGTGGATCCCTCCTCACTTCAGCGTTTGCAAAATGGAAAAATAAGATAACCTCTAACATTAAGTATGCAGACAGCAAAATTAAAAAGTTGTGTCTGTACTTGAGAGCTGTAATACTCTCACAAAACTTTCCCACTTAAAAAAACCTCATGCACAAACAGGGCAGAGGGGGAAACCTAATGGTCTAATAATGACATAACTGACTTAAAGCTGCTATATGCGGTGGGGGTTCTATAGGCTTCGTGACGAGAGAGAGAGAGTGAGAGAGGTTGTATCTGCTGGAAGGGTTAAAGTCATCAGTAAATTATGGAGCGGAGTCCAGCCATCTGGAGCTAGGGGGGATCACACGTCGGGATGCGGGGGCTAAAACTCGCCCCTGTGCTGGTCAAAGATGCGGATCTAAAACATTCTTCATAATGCCTTAATGACACTTTGAACAGCCTTGAGGTTAAACGAAAACTGGGTTGTAAACAGGCTCCCGTGATAGTTTTTAAACCAGATATGGTCACATCAGGAGGGGGGTAGGGATCAGGGGCTTTTAGGTCTGAAGCCCCTTCACCCTCCAGGACATATTTGGCTTGCTCTGTTGAGATAATGAGGAGCAGCGGCCCCAGCTGACAAAGTCTTGCTATCTTGGCTGCCTTTTATCACAAGCGAGGGTCACTCTTATCCTCAGCTGCAGAAAGGGAGTTATGTAGGACTGTGGTGGCGAAAAAGATGGATGGTTTGGATAAAGACATGATTCAGATC
>NW_018127892.1:1497890-1503103 GCF_001952655.1 Monopterus albus | reverse complement strand
AGATTACACGGTGTTGGGCAACAGATAGAAAACCTGACAGAAAATATAATAATTGTTAGACTAATTTGTGACCAATCTATGTCAAACTTTATTTAATATTAAATTATGAAATGTCTATTCTGCTGACAAAACTATCTTGTCAGTCATCAGCCATGGCTCCAATCTGTCTGCATATAAGCAGCTTTGGTAGTTATGATGCTAAATATAATTAAAATGCAGACCACTGTGCATCCACTTGTGATTCTTTGACATGAAAACATTTGATAAAACATCTCACCATGACTCTATAAAGTATAAGTTACACATCAACAGGCTCACAAGTTAGTGCATTTTCATACACAAAGATAATTCAAAGTGCTTTATATGATGCATATATAAAACCATTAAAATTAATGCTGAATTAAAAGAAGAGAGACAAAAAGATGCAAGAGAAAATGCAGATGACAACAGGCCATTTCTCCATGTTTAGTCTGAACTCTGGGCACCACTAGCTGACCAGTCCCTGCAGATCGGACGCACTAACCAGGTTTGTACTCAGACCAGTGAGACAGGGTAGACAATAAGTACAGTAGGGCCTTGAACTCAATTCTTACTTGGCTGGAAGCCAGTGCAGGGATCTAAGGACTGGAGTAATGTCTCATAGTCTTGTTGGCTAGGCCAACTGGGAGTGCATTACAGTATTTACAGTAGCTATGGTTTTAAGATGCCACAATAATGATTTTGTTACAGCTTTGATGCGACCACTGAAACTTAAACCCTCATCAAATATTACACCAAGATTCCCGACACAGGTGTTATTTAGTGATGGGTCTGGCAACACCGATGCGTCGCCACATGCGTCGAGCTCGTAGAGCAAAACCCCGTGTCGGTGCGCGTATCGCTTTAAGAAGGATCCTGGGACCTGGCAATACCTTATTTTCCGATATGAGATCAAAATGGTCCCACACGGCGGAAACCTTTCTTTTGGCTTGAGGCTGCTCCATAATTCTTGATGAATGTGACGATGAACCGCAATAGATCAGAGATTCGTTTTGGCAGATGCATCCCGTTGACATATGCGCTTCCTTATAAACACAGTTTGGCGCGGCAGTGTCAGTTCGAAACAGTTCGTGTATCGGTCACGTGACTTTCTTAAAGCGATACGCGCACCGACACGGGGTTTTGCTCTACGAGCTCGACGCATGTGGCGACGCATCGGTGTTGCCGGACCCATCAGTAGGCAATCTATCCAAACCTCTTCCGACTTGCCTTACAATTTCTCTGCACTCCAGCCTCATCTGTGCCGTGTGAGTGGGTGTTTTCTACAGCTGGATAAGCGTAACAGACTCAATTTCAAAACGTTGGAAAAACTTATTTTTTTGAATAAAAATTTATAAAAAAAAAAAAATCCCAGTCCACAAGCATCCTCATTCACAACACGTTCATTTAGATTTTCACGTTATGATACATGTTCACATTATTTACTGACTGTATCTAAAAATATCAAGGGAATTTTAAATTTAAATGAAGATATGAAATAATACAATATAAAATACAATGACTTAAATTATATTATTGTATATACTAGGTCATCAAGTCAGTGTCAGTTGAGTCTGTCATCTAGATTGCCTGTAGGGATTTTTAAGGTCCAACAGGTGCCAGTATTCAGTGACACAGTATCGACACAGTATCAATACAGTTTGGCAATGTGTCGAAACGCTTCATGACGCCTCATCTACCCATCACTAGTGTTATTTTTAGGGCACTGGGTGTAAGGTAAGCACGGAGCACCAGCCTTCTGTCTTTATTGTCAAAAAAAAAATTCTGTCTCATTTTTACTCAGTTGAAGGACGTTTTGTTGCAGCCAGCTGTCCACTTTCTTAAGGCACAGACACAACAAAAATCCTATATGCCTAGACTGCCTGTTTATGCATAAATGGCAAATAAAAATCTTGAATCTTGAACAGGCCCGTGGACCACAGTCATTTGGTGAGAACACTAGACAGCCCTGGGTGTCATGCGCATAGCTACAGTATGATAAGCAACCCTATAGTCTTTATGACAAAGGGGAAGTAACATTAGTATACCCAAAATATTGCAGCAATACACCTTAAAATGCTATTAAAAATATTCACCCAAAGTGTAACTTCAAGACTTGTTTAAACATTTGGAAAGGAAATTAACAGAAGTAATCATTTTCAAAGGTGATGATTGGTTAACACAAAATTTAACATCACGGAATAATATACAGTCAATGATTAACGTCATCACTTGGTTAAAACACATCAAATCATTATTGTCACCATTGCAACACTCCATTGGAGGCTGTTAACAAGCACAGTTATGTAAAAACAAAATGCAGACCTTCAACACTTCTTCTGGGGGTACCTCACCATTGCAGCAATACAAATAGTTTATTATGTTCTTTTTATTTTGAGTTGTTAACACAATATATTTTTAGCAAACTGTGAGAGGCCTGAACATGATGGTGGGTGGGTGGCTTCAGCAGAGACTCAGAGGGATGCACAGTGTGTACCACATTAACTCCTGTGCTGGTTTTTCCAGGGCAGCCCCAGTTGTCATGGTGACACTGATAATGTTGTGTTTACTTGATGTATGCAAATACATATTAAATGCACAATAGGCAGTTTCTCTGACTGTAAGGGTCGTGACGCACCGCAAGAACATTTCTGGAGCATTTGGATCAGCGTTAAGCACCAAACTGAACAGATCAGACACATTTTCCTACATGCTGAAAACAAAACTTAATGGGGAAACTGACCATAGACCAAGTGGTCATAATAGACAGACAACATTACTTTCCTTTTTAATAAATAATAGTTAAAAACAGACAAACATACCTCAAATTTTCCCAGAATCCTTCATAGTAATAAAGAACTCAGTGTTAGAAACTCTACGTTCAACGCACTTGCATTAAAAGAAAATGTTGGTACCAGCAGAGGTGAAAATGCAGGACCGAGGACGGCTCCAGTGTATTTTCATATGTGAGTATGCCGACTTCAGTCCTGCAGACAAACTCATCATACATATTATTGCAACGAGGTGAAGAGGAACACAACAGCAGAACAAACAGAAAACACATCAATGCTGGAAAAGAAAAAACTGGACAGGAGGATAGGAAATACAGTGATCACTTTCACTAGCACTTCAGCATTTCACAATGGGGACTCTTTGGAGCATAGGTGACTGTAGGAGCTCTGGTCCATAAAATATGAGATGTAGCAGGTATAAGCTGTTACAGCACTTCCACACAGCCAACTGCCACTAGATTCTCTTTGAGGTATGTAGTTTAATGTACTACTGTGCTGCAGGACAAAGCTGCAGTGGTTCTTCAACAATGGTAAAACAATAAACTTCTGTCATATTATAAAACTCCCACTATCACTACAGTTTATTACTTGGGGTGTTTTTGTTCCATTTTAGATTCGATATCCAATATCTCTTGCTTGGAGTCAAGTTTCAGTAACCCACATACACCTATGTGGACAAACATCATAGGCCAGGGGATTTCAACAGATTCTGAATACTTCCAAAACCCAAAGGCTACTGTACTGTTTGTTTAAGAATTACATCTGAACTTGGTGGAGCCTGAACTAACACAGACTGGAACAAACCCCACATGCAACTGTTTGGTTTGGGCAGGGGATGAAAATGATCAGTAATGGTGCTAAGAGTGTGTATCAGGAGAAATATGTACTGGGACTAGTGAGGTTCAGCCTGGATCAAGATAGAAATGTTTTATTACACTTGAGTTCAGACTGCAGAATCAAAAAGCACTAACCTGTTCCCTGGACATCTGGACGTCTGAGATCTCTATGTGAAATGGTCCATTCTTAACTGCTACAAGGAGTCTCCTTATTGTGTAGGTAAATCCTGAAATGCATATAGAAAGGGAATATACCAGCTCCACTTTCCCCATCACATCCCCCCTCAGTCTTGTGGTGGCTTGGTCTAGTGGTCCCCCAGTCTTCATGTCCGCACCTGGAACTTTCCAGCCTTCGTCATGTACTTGATGCCTTTGAAAGGTTTATACTTCTCACCATACATGTCCAGTCGATTCACCTTGAGCCCTGTTGACATTCACAATTCATTATCAGTTTGAATGTTTGACGATGATGTGTGTCTCAGAGTGCGGGTGCTTTCGGAGAGATCTGACTTGACACTCTTGGTTTACTGTTACACTGGAGTTGCACTGCAACCCCCCGGACCGTAACCCACCACAGAACATAAAAGACACAGACCACCCCCGCTGTTTGCACAAACTCAATACATTCCCCCTTTTTGTCATTTTATATGTGAATCTCCTGATGACTGTTTTTTTTTTTTTACGTCATATCTGCTGCTGTTGGTCATTTGCACTACTGTCCATATACATTTCATAAGCTATCATGCATCTCATCACCAATGCTCCTGGTGATGCTGACCACCTGACAATCTTCTTCTTGTTATTTGCACTACTGTCACTGTTTGCACATGGCTTTGAGTTTCATCACAGCCTATTAGGTTGTACTAGTGTTGTCACGATACCAACATTTTGGTACCGGTACCGGTACCAAAATGTATTTCGATACTTTTGGATAGTTTTTCAGATAAAAAGAGAACGCAAAAAATGTCATTACTGACTTTATTTTAATAGAAAATCTTAGAATAACATCAAAATAAAATTCAAAATACTAGGCTTTTCTTATTGCACTCAAAAAAAAATTTTTTAGAACAGTCAGTGTGAGTAAATAAAAAGTATGAAGCTAGAAGTTCTAACTTAGAAAAAAATATTTTCATTACATATAGCCTGTCTTAAGTAGGACCAATGTTTTTAAATGGTATGTTACCAGTCTTTATAACATATTAAATGGCTAAATATGTATGTAAAACACTGAACGACTGTGCTGTAACCACATTTAACGTTTTGAAAAAACACATTTTTTTATTAAAATTTAGAAAAAAAATTTCTATGTTTGATAAGAACTCTTTATCATGTGTTGCACACTTAAAACTATTGAACTATTGCATTTGAAAAGGGCACATGTCATGAGTAAATTACCTGTCGTTCCCTGAACTCAGTGTGCAGGTCTGGGTGTTTCCGCCCTTAGCCATGCATGTTTTAAAACATCGTTTACACAATGGCGCATCAACGTTAAATGCCTCTCCTTGCTCATTTGTTTTTATGCCGAAGTACTGCCATATAGCACTTCGCGCCCCTCGTTTGTCCACAA
>NW_018127892.1:1457756-1497411 GCF_001952655.1 Monopterus albus | reverse complement strand
AAAAAAATTTTTTTTAGAACAGTCAGTGTGAGTAAATAAAAAGTATGAAGTTAGAAGTTCTAACTTAGAAAAAAATATTTTCATTACATATAGCCTGTCTTAAGTAGGACCAGTGTTTTTAAATGGTATGTTACCAGTCTTTATAACATATTAAATGGCTAAATATGTATGTAAAACACTGAACGACTGTGCTGTAACCACATTTAACGTTTTGAAAAAACACATTTTTTTATTAAAATTTAGAAAAAAAATTTCTATGTTTGATAAGAACTCTTTATCATGTGTTGCACACTTAAAACTATTGAACTATTGCATTTGAAAAGGGCACATGTCATGAGTAAATTACCTGTCGTTCCCTGAACTCAGTGTGCAGGTCTGGGTGTTTCCGCCCTTAGCCATGCATGTTTTAAAACATCGTTTACACAATGGCGCATCAACGTTAAATGCCTCTCCTTGCTCATTTGTTTTTATGCCGAAGTACTGCCATATAGCACTTCGCGCCCCTCGTTTGTCCACAAGTTGCGGGGTGGTGACTGTTACAGCCGCCATTCTCCTCTCCGTGCTCCTCTCTCTCTCTCTCTCTCTCCCTCTCCCTCTCCAACGTCTCTGCTCTCTCCAAGCTTTCCTCCTGCTCCGTTTGTTGCTCCAGTCCACGCTGCTCAGTGAGCAGAGGACGAGGAAGCTGTTTCCTGCTCTGTTTTCCTCTGTTGCGGGCGGGCGCTGCAAGTACCGGTCCCATCCAAATGCAGTATAGTACCGTTTTAAATTCCTCAGTACCGCGGTACCATACTAGTACCGGTATATCGTGCAACACTAGGTTGTACCATTTAGTTTATCCTAATTACTTTAATTCAGTCTTCATATTCTATTTATTTGGAGTTTATTCTACTTTTATTCTATTTTAGTTTCTTAAATGGTATGGGCATTCAACATTAGGAGAGAGAGAAACAGTATTTCGATTTCTCTGCACATATAGTGAATTGACAATAATAAAAAACCTTGATCTTGAACTATATTTTTAGGAAAATCAGATGCTCGGCACTGTGACTCAGATATAATGATAACACATGAGAGGCACAACTGGGCCTAATCACACCTGTACTGCAGTTAAAAGAAAAAAAAAACAATTAACTATTTAAAATGATGAATTGTGTGTATCAAAATGTAATGCTGCAGTAAGATACAGTCATACTAGAGTATTGAGGTGTCGACTGCATTTGGCACCATCTAGTGGACATTGTGTCAATGTGCTCCCTGAATGGGATGGTCAGCTGAGCAGACCATGTGATGAAAACTTCTCTTGTGTGTGTGTGTGTGTGTGTATGTATGTGTGTGTTGGGTGGGGGTGGGGGGGTCAAATGGTTCTCAACTCAAAATATAAAGCAGAAACTATATTATATAAATCTAACTCTCTGAAACAGCCTGGTTGATGTGTATAAGACGTTAGCAGGAATACATACTAAATAGACAGAGAATTTCAAAAACTATTCTTACAAAAAATGCAGAAATTCATACATGGACACAAACATCACTGTATGAGGACAAACGGTTAAGATGATCATGTGTGCGTGTACCTGAAATGGCCATCTGCTGGATCTTGAACTGGATGTTGATGGTGGGGTTCTCGTCGGGTTTGGAGGCGCCAGCCTGCAGGCTCATGGTGCCTTTCAGACTGGGAAGCTTCTGTGGGTTTATCTTACCAACATCCCATGTCAACAACTGGCCAAAAGAGGAAACATCAAGACAACGGTAAATAACTACTACTTGTGTAAAAGCCACACCTTATTTTACACAATGACAAAACAGCATGAAAGCTCCTAAGAGACATCCTTGTTTTCAGACACAACTGGTTGAGACCTGCAGCTTCATGTAACAAAAATGACCTCTAACCACAATTTTAAATAATCATGTTCATGTATACATCCAATCTTTCTTCTTTTAGGTGTATAAATACTCAGTTTCTAGGTACCTTTGTGACTGGGTCAAAGGTGTATGTTCCCTGGGAGGGGTTGAGGCTGGCATTGAGAACACCGCGAGGCAGCTGGCTGCTGACTAGGACCGACTCCACAGCCTTGCCCATGGTCTGTTTGGGTCCCAGGGTCAAATCAAAACGTCCCTGGGAGCTTCCCTCCCGGAAGGTGATGTTGTGCTTGACATACACTGGGATCGCCACCAGACTGAAGGAGGACAACACACCAAAGGATTCACAGTCAAACGAGCCATGTTTTGTGATTCCGTTGCTGTATTCTGATATTGGTATACTGCTTGATAGGAATGCCTTCAGACAGAACATATATGCAGCTATTTGATAAAAACCACATGCATAAAATGTCTTTGACACAATGTGACATAAACAGAGCCTGAATGAAAAACACTGACTTCTGAGAGCTGACGTGGTAAGAGAGCAACCGGAAGTTTCCATCAGGAGGGATAAATGAGAGGATCCGCTCAGCCTCCCAACGCTTGAATCGAACACAAGGGTGGAAGCTGACATCATCCAGCAGCCGAGGATTCTGGTAAAGGGAAGAAGAGGACCAGGAAGCTTTCATTTGTGTGTAAAATAAAATGTGAACATTTATATTGTAAAGACCACTTCATTGCCTTTGTATTTCCTTCTGTTTAAGCTATATTTACTTACTTTTACACAAAAGGCTTCAAAGTGCTGGAAAATAAGAAACTCACCATAAATGATAAAGTGAGGTCAGGCATGCCTGTCAGCTTTACACAGGCATCAATAACTCCCTGGATTTCTGCTGTAATAGTGGAGCCTGAGCAGGAGGTTGATGTGAGAAAATGACAAAAACAAAAACCAGATAAATTAACAGCAAAACTAAGTTTGAAAACAGGTACTAATTATTATTGAGAAAAAGTGTCAAAAGGTGACATGTTATACCATTGTTTAACAGTTTTTTGACCAATTTCTTGACACCTCTAACAATAATCAGAATGTATTGTTTCTCCCCAAAACAGAAATGGTAAATGCAAACTAGCAAATTAATATAATCAAATTACATTAGGCAATACACTAAATGTTATTGTGATAAAAATGTCCATATAACGTTAATTTATTTATATGCTGTCATATGCATTTATCCACTAAGTGATTTGTGGAACCTTAACAGAAATGTAGTCATAGCTAACAGAGTGGTCAAATGAGAAAAAGGTATAGTGAAGTGTTCTGTTCAAAACAATACCTGATTTATCAATGATAGCGTCGATCTCCTCCACCACATCAAAATAGGCTTCATTGTTGGTGTATTTGACCCCGGTGCGTCGCCATGGCACCACTGACAGCTGTCCTGTAGGGAGCTGCTCGCCCACATTGGTGCTGCCTGGAAGACAGACATGAACCAAATGTAAAATAACCACCACATTTACACAGGACCCAGAGATCAGCTGCTGTTAACATTGTGTGGCATAGCATAAACTGACAGTACTGATTCTGGACAGTGATATCTTTTATCATTATTATTTAATTACTTGGTTTGAGTGTAAGATGAAACACACCATTTTCTCACAGAATGAGAGAACTCATTTGCACACACAAAGCCAATGGGAGATTAAAATCTTTGCACGTACAAACCTGTGCAAGTTGTTTTAATAACTGTTCTATTTGTTCAGAAGCTCACATACACATGCATATTATATCCATTATATCTCACTATCAGGATTTGATTTAATATTCTAAATAGTCCTCTAAATAGTGGAGGTGTTTGATTAATTTTGAATTTCACAACTGTGATGAAAATATTGTGTTGTACCTGTAATGGTGTTGACCATTGTGCGGAGGATGGTGGGGGGCTTAATGAGCTCTTTGAGGATGTTGGACTCTGTGGCTAAGGGAAAGCCATTGTCCAGCATCTCCTCCAGTAGCTCATAGACCACTACCACATTGTCCTTGATGGCAGCCTCGGTACACACTCCAAAATAGTCCTGGGAACAACAAAATCAGGTTATGGGTATTTCAAGTTATGTACGAGTCACCTGCACTAAAATAAACATGGACTGAAAAATACACGAGCAAGAACCTGGAAGGTGTCGACAACTCGGTGCAGAAACTCGATAACAAAGAGCGGTGGCACCTCACTCTGGATTACTGCCACAAAGTAGATACGATGCCTGAGCACACTGATCAGGTAGTGGTGAGGCGTAGAGATCACAGGTGGGACGTTCTCCGGCTCGGTGGCCCGCTCTTGCGCCTCAAAGAAGTAGTCACACACTGAGCGGCTGACCACGCTTTTCCAGTGCTTCTCCAGGAAAATGTCCCCTGAGGCATTGACTAAGAAGAGGCTGTGGATCATTTTGGCTGTAGGCTAATGAGAAAAAGAGAAGACAAAAAACAAAGACTGAGTCTTTGAAAAGGACCTAAACTTAATAGATTTACCCTAATATGGTCTGTCTTTCATTAGGTATCAGGACAAATAAGTGATTCCATGCCCACTATTGAATGTCTTTCATTAGGTATCAGGACAAATAACAGTGATTCCATCCCCACTATTGAAAAGAAAGCCTTCCTCTGCTCACATGACATATTTCGAGGTGGATAAAAGACCACAAATTAGTCATACAAAGGGGGGGGTGGGTGCTCATAGAAGAATCCCTGTTTGGCTCAGCAAACACGCAGGACATGAGCGGACTCCAGAGGACAGTTAGGACTACAGAACGTATCATCAGGACCAACCTAGCCCTCCGTGGACGACCTGTATACCAGGTCAAGAGGAGGGCAGTGAAGATCTCTGCAAACCCTTTACACCCTGGTCATAAACAGTTAGAAGATACAGTGAGTGGTTAATACATCTTAGGCATGCTCATTAAGTGGACTATTGGCTCTTTCTATTTGATTGATTTATTATGTGGTATTATTCATATTTAAAGTTACTCTGATTGTATACTCTTTTATTTTTCTTGTTGACTACCTCGTGTGGCAGACAGTACTGCAGCATACTAAGGTAAATAAAAGCTGATTCTGATATGCTCACCACACAGCCTAGATAGGATGCAACCACAAAGCATTCTTTTTCACATTTCAGAACCATAAACAAAGTCCTAATTCCACATTAAATGGTAAATCTATAGCCGTTAAAAGGAACAATACAATTTAAATTCTAATATTTTTTTTATTGAGAAAAATAAATGAATGGCTCACGAAATCCAAAAATGGTTTATATTAAAAGTAGCAAGCTAAAACTGACAACTTTTAAATGAGTCTGGTGTACCTCTTTCTCCACACAAGGAGAATGATAACGGGGTTTTATTTTGATACGTTACATCACTATTTAGTCTTCTTTAGTTAACATATAAAAAGGAAATGTGACACCGGAATTTTCATTAAATATGCGCCAAAGCTATCGAGTTCGGTCTGTATGTAGCTGCTACAAGAACCCCAGTAAATAGCAACTACGAATAATTTTAAGGAATTAAAACCTTTCACCGATTAACTAGCGGTTATATAGCAGAGCAGTCATGAGTTGAAGGCCTCCGTCACACAAGATGCTACATCAGTCCCTGCTCCTGCCTCACAGTCTCATGACAGAGGAAAAGCCCCGTCACCCGATAAAGAAGATGAAAACGCGTTAAGATAATGATGTTCTGACTTAAAGCTTTGCTCCTGGAGACATTTATAAATTGCAACCGACATACCGAAGACAATCTTTTGCGTATTTCTCTCGCCTTTCACCCTTTTCCTAAGGAAGTAGTGTTAAGAGCCCGTCTTCGCTTCCCATAAGGTGTAGCAAATTCTGTTGCGCGAAGGCTACAACAGCACAGCGAACCAATTAGAAGCCAAAGAGACTATAAAGTCCCGCCCACCCAATAGAGTCATAGGCCAACAATACGGAAGCTGGTGACTCGTGACTTGGTTATGATTGGACCGTGGTGTGAAAACCACGGTAAACAGCAGCACAACTGTCCACTGATTGGCTTTACCATGTAGCTGGTCTGACATTTTGTTTCCAGTATCAGATTTCATCTTGTGGACTCCCTCTCCATTCAAAACAGATACAGGAGCATGCTCACTAGTAAGGAATACAGCATTATCAGCAAATCAGCAAATCTTTTCTTTTAGGAAAAGAGATTATATTTTGTTACAAAAAGGTGAATCAGTACAAGTAGAAATAAAAATGGCAAGCATTACAACTGGATCGCCATAAAGAGTCTGCTGATGTTTGAAAAAACAATGTTGGAGTCATTTATGTACAACAAAATTACATATAGTATACAAAGAATGTTTCTTGTTGACCACTTCAAATGGTGTCATTTAGACAACAAAGGCACATTACATAGATATAACATACACTGGGTTTATGTTCTAACATTTTTCCCATCTGAAAAAGAATTACAGTGTGTCAAATATAATTTACACACAAACCATCGTCCCCCTTCCCAAGAAGAACCCGGTCACCTGCCTGAATGACTACAGGCCAGTGGCACTCACTCCAATTATTATGAAGTGTTTTGAGAGAGTGGTGCTGGCCCGCATTCAGAGCAGTATACCGGACACCCCGGACCCCTACAGTATGCCTACCGACCCAACAGGGCCGCCTCAGATGCCATCACGGCTGCCCTCCACTATTCCTTTTCTCACCTGTAAAATGGAGACTACTACATCAGGATACTCTCCATTGACTACAGCTCTGCCTTCAACACAGTTGTCCCCCACAAACTCACCCACAAACTGTCCACACTGGGTCTGCACCCCACCCTCTGTGACTGGCTCGTCAGGATTGGCAATAGGACTTCAGCCAGCATTGTTACAAACACTGGCACCCCACAGGGATGTGTCCTCAGTCCTATCCTCTACACCCTGTTCACTCACAACTGTATCGCCTCCCACAAAGACAACATCATCCTAAAGTTCGCAGACGACACCGCAGTGATAGGTCGCATTCACTGGCAGGGACGAAGCAGCCAACAGGAGGGAGGTGGCCGGTCTGGTGTCATGGTGCAAGGACAATAATCTCAGCCTCAACACGGACACAAAGAAGGGGAAAAGAACTCATCAGCCACTGTTTATCCGGGGGCTCAAAGTGGAGAGGGTGAGCAGCTTTAAATGCCTGGGCGTCCACATCAGTGAGGACCTCACCTGGACACATAACACCACACAGCTTGTCAAGCAGGGCCAATGGCGGCTGTACTTCCTGAGGAGGTTTGGCATGTCACCTAGGATCCTCAGCAACTTCTACAGCTGCATCATTGAGAGCATCTTGACCAGCTGCATCACTGTCTGGTATGTCAGCACTACTGCTATGGGCCGCAAGCGCCTGCAGAGAGTGGTAAAGACTGTGTAGAAGATCACCAGGAGTCCACTGCCCTCTCTTCAGAGCATTTACCACCGCAGGGTGTGTAGGAAAGCTGCCTTCATCCTCAAGGACCCCACCCACCCCCAGCATTGACTGTTCATATTCCCAATCTCCAGCCGTAGGCTCATAAGTGTGAAATGCAGGACCTCTAGACTGAAAAACTCTTTCTTTCCGACTGCCATCAGACTCCTAAACAGCTGACTCAGGATCTACCTCATGTAATTCCACCTGTACTGTTTACATACTCATTTTGCACATGCATAATTGTACACCCACTGCTGAATATTTGCACTTCACAGCTCTCACGTAGAATATATTCTCTGCATTATATTGTGTTCTTGTATTTTTATTTGCTTCTTACTGCCTATTTAGATGTCTTATTGCTCACCTACTTTATATTTCACTTGTATTGTGTGGCATTCATGTGGATGGCAAAGTAAGAATTTCATTGTACAGGGAAACACATTTCCTAACTGTGCATATGACAAACACTTTGACCTTGAATAAGTGTGGGTGAGGACAACTGTGCTGGCATCAGTGACTTGAACAGATATCAAAGCTTTTATACTAAGAAGATGCAACAAATGTGCCTCCTCTGTGTTTAAAGATATTACAGTGAAAGAGAGTCACAGCCAAACAAAACTCAAGGACAATGTGGATAGTTTTGAAGATGAAAGAATTCATTTTCACATCGTCTTTTGAACATATGTTCATGTCCTACGGGGACATCTAGTGGTTACAAGTGGTTAAAGCAACTTCATAAGTGACCTAATGCCTTTCCCTATAGTACAAATCTTGAAGTGGACTGAACATAAGGCAACAAAAATGTAATTTTAGAACCAAATTAGAAGAAACAAAAATTCTCATGGGAAACCTGAATGGCTCAACATAATTTATTTTCATTTTATGTTAAAATGTACAGAGTTCTTTGAAAGTACTTGCTAAGAAAGAAAGAAAGAAAAAAAAACAAATAAAAGGAAATACATACAGGAACAGAGTAGAGCTGAGGCCACTGAGCGCAAATCGACCTTCACTGAGTGCCCAGCTTGCCCACTCCCCTCTTTCATTTGCGCCCTCTCTTAGCATACAACGCAACATGTACAATTACAAAGGATACAAAAAGGGAAGCGATATAAACAGACAGAAATATACTGAGCTTATTTTTACATGCCTCTTAAATGTCAGGAAGTCATTCTATACATAAAAATAAGAAAAAAAAAAAAAAAAAAAAAAAAAAAAAAAAAAAAAAAGAATGCCAAGTGACCTTTAGGTATTTGTAGTCCCTTTGTTTAAAATAGCATTAATATACTACACAAAGATAGAAAAACTCTAGAGATGAGATGGAATGGAGAGGTTAAAGGCGTCTTAAAGTCACTAAAAGTGAGTGGTAATTTTTTTAAATTTTGAATTTCTTAGTAATTATTACCCAAGAGGCGAGCTAAAAAATATGTAGTTTTTTGTTTCCTGAAACAGAATTGAAAAAAATGACAGTACCAATATCAATGTCAGAATTTACTTTTATATTATAGAAAAACATTTTCTCTACAATAGGTTCTCTAAAGTCAAAAAGAGTCAGCTTGTGTCATAAAAGAAAGCTGCCCAGTCTGATAAAATTCAGAAAGAAACTAAATGAATATAAAGTACAGAACAGAACAATACACACAAATAAAGTATGCAATGTCAGGTCTGTAGGAAAAATGAAAAACTCCTCTTTTGACTTTGAATACTGGTACATGGAGCAACAAGGTCAAACCGTTTCACCTCTGCCAGTTTCACGCCTTAACAAGCAGGACTTGGACACACTTGCTCATCTCCGACCCTGCATTTATGTGCGCCTCTATACGAGGACCAAACCATGCACTAGATCAGGCATTTAGGTGCACCTTCTATAAAGGCCAACTCTCTGCTGCCATATTTCTAGCCAATGAGAGTGCAGAACTTTGCAGAAAAAAAAAAACAACAACAACAACAACAGGTGAACAGAATACACCGTTCAAATGCAGACTCCTCGACCTCTTTGGGTCACAAACACTTAAGGAGGGGAGGTCAGCTATAGTAAACCGACTTTCCTTAAAGCAGTAAAATGGAAGTTCCGCTGTTTGTTCTGCATTCCTTAAACTGCTAAAAAAGGCTGACATTTTACACCGTCTGCCAGTGGAGTGTGGACAGCTGGATGTTGTACTGTCCTGAGCTAGCCACCAACTGGCGACAGCTAGCCTGTGTATATTTGCGTGTGTGTGTGTGTGTGTGCACTGGATCTTGGGAAGTACCTGAATATTTACATCTAAATATTTCAGAGAAGCGGAAAACTGTAAAATAATGCTACTTTGTTTCATTTATGGGCATAAAATGCGTTTGTCTCTTCTGTGTCTTGCTTGTGTTTTTGGTACAACACTGTCCATCTGGGAAGACAGAGACTCTGGAAACAGCTCGACACCAGGAAGCCCCGCTCCTACGCTTTTCTGGAACTGAGTGAAAAGCCGTCTGACCAAGTGGCCACAGAGATGTTCAGGTTTTTCTGAGAGAGAAAGAGGGTGTAACACCATTTCAGAATGCCACACATATAAAGACCAAAGCATATAGGAGGTCGGACTGCACACGATTATTTCAAAAAACAATAAACAAAAACAACAACAACAAAAATAAGATTCAATATTATGTTTAACAAAACAAAAAAGAGTTTGCCTACAATGTTTCATTGTCTCTTTTTCAAGGTAAGGCTTCCTATATCAATTAAAAGATTGTGTGCATGTTTGAATATATTCAGTTAATCAGTTTTTTCATTTGCAGTCTGACAAAGCAAGGTATTCCTGTATTGTCTTTCTCTGCATCTTCCTCATCATTCTGTCCTCCCCCACTCTCCTCCTGCACGTAATGAGGAGGAGGGGACTCCTGGGCCTGTGTGAAACCATGTAACAGAGGGCTGTGCAGACCTGGCTCAAAGCAGCACGGCTGAGGTCCATGTACACACACTTAGCCCGAATCCTACCAACTTGCTCCCATACACAGCCAGCTGGGAGGGGAGGGAAACGAGCCCAAATAAAAAGGGACAAAATGACAACAGATAAAAACAGGAAACCCAAAGACCCTCTCTGTCTCCATCACCTACACCCACTGGTGCCTACTGAGGCACCGGAGAGGGTGATCAGGAGTAATGGACATTTAGAGTACAGCGAGTATCAGCTCTGGCCCCATGTCTCCTTCCTCAGTTCTTGGACGCTCATCTGCTCATATAGGGTGACTGTTTTGGGACACCAGCATAGCTGTGATGGGAGGGGCCAGTGTACATCATGTTACCATGGTGATTGGGCTGCATAGGTTGCTGTGGGTAACCCTGCCCTCCCATCATGCCCATCTGCATCTGCATGGGGTACTGAGCTGGCTGATTCATGTAGGGGGGATTACCATGATAACCACTGTTCATCATGGGTTGGGGCATTCGGTAGCTAGCTGACATGGCATTGAGGGGTGCCATGTTCATGGAATTGTACGGTGCCGGTGTGGGCATGAGGTTTGGCATCATGCCGCGCTGCACAGCCAAAGTGCGCGGCGTGCCCTGCATGGCCACAGCCCCTGAGGTGCGGCCATAGAGCTGCTGCTGATGTGGGGCTGGGGCCAACTGCTGAGTGGCTTTGGACCGGATGGCAATATGGCCTTTGACTGTAGCCATCTGGCCCTGTAGCCTCTGGGTGTGTGGCGGGGGTCCCAGACCAATGTTGGTGGTGGGCATGTTGCACTGCAGTTGTAAAGAGCCCAGGTTCATGGAGCCAGAGCTAAGGTTAGGAGGTGGGGTCATAGTGGGCTGGCCCTGAGGGAGGGGAGTGTGGGGTGAAGGGGCCAGCCCAGGATTGGAGAGAGAAACGCTGGTGGCGTAGGAGGTGACAGAGGCTGAGTGAGAGTAGGATATGGCATGGGGGTCCATGATGGTGTTGGTGAGCTGCTGGAGTTTGGCCAGGCTGAATGTTGCTGAGGGCTGGGGGTAGCCCCCTGTGCCAAAGTCCTGACCCATGCGCTCATAGAGGGTGCGTCCCCCTCCCCCACCTCCACTCTCTGGGATCTCCATGATCATGGGCGTGGAGGCAAAGCCATTGCCCATGCTACACTGGGACAAGGCTTGCTGTTGTTGCTGAGGTGGTGGTGGTGCTGAGGGTGGAGGCTGAGGGTTGGGGGCTTGCTGCTGAGGAACCTTCTTTTGTGACTGCTGCTGCTGCTGGTTGGTGCTAGGAGGCCTTTCAATCACACCACAGCTCTGAGGAGACTTAATACCACAGCTGGGCGTGTTGGATGGCGGTGGAGGTGGTGGAGGCTGGGGCACAGCACTACCTACACCACTGGCACCTGGACCGTTGTTGGGCCCTGGCCCTGCCTGCTGAATGAGGCTACAGCTGCCCATCGCCAGCTGGGGTCCGCCAGCTCCTGTGGAGGATGTGAGGCTGGGGGCTGGCACAAAGGAGCAGCTGTTAGACTGGGCGGACGAGGACGGTGTAGCCGAGCTGGAAGAGGATGAGGCAGATGACGAGGAAGCTGTGGAAGATCCTGCAACTACAGCAGCAGCCATTCCCCCTCCGTTCCCGCTATTCCCTGTCCCATTGCCCCCTCCGCCCATGGTGGAGTCATAACTGCTGGGGTTGTCATAGTTCTCTGTGGTGCTCTCTATACTGCCCAGGTCACTGAAGCCACTGTCCACCACCTGCTGCGAGTGGTCTGAAACAGACGGCACATCCATCATTGGCGATGTCTCCATGTTCTGCTGGGATGGGGCAGATAGAGAACTGGGATGTTCTGGTGTGATCTGGGTGTACCCCCCTCCAGCACCGCCACCACTGCCTCCTGCTCCTGTGGGGCCAGGTGTCCCTCCCCTCTGTCCTGCTTGTGTTGTGTCGATGATGCCTGGGGGTAACCCTGGACTGTTTACTGAACGCACAGACTGACTGGCTAGGGCTGGCACTGGAGGATTAGGGACGGGGCTGCTGTGCTGGGAGGTCCCACACTCCTCCACTAAGGCCAGGGTCTCCTCCTCTGCCTCCCCTGTGTGGCTGTAACTTTGCAGGGTTCGGCAGGCGGCTAGGGTCTCCTCACAGTCCTGGTAAGCCCCGTGGTGTGGCTGCGGTTCAGTCTCTTCATCCTGGGCCTCCCCCTGGGTCAGGGACTGGACTGCCTGCATAGTCTCCAAGTCCAGCTCATTGGAATGGTGATGGGGGTGGTGTGGGTGATGGTGGCTCAGCTCCTCTTTGAAGTCAGGGTGCTGGTGAGGGTGGGAGTGTGGATGTGTGTGTGGGGGTTCCATCAACAGTGTGACGTCTTTGTCATCTGGGTGCAGAGGCTGGAGCTCCATGGGCTCAGAGGGAACAGACATGGCTGTAACTGTTTCTACTGCTGCTGCAGCAGCTGCAGACTCTTCCTGCTCCCTGCGCCGCCTCTCCTCCTGCTGTGGGTCGCCTGAGGATAGCCGACACTTGGACTCCTGCACTGCTTCCTCAGCCTCCTCCTCCTCCTCTTCTTCCTCCTCCTCCTGCTTGCTGACATAGTCCTGGGCTACACTGTTCTCCATGTCTAAAAAAGGCTCTCCACCTTGTGGTTCTTCTTTGACCGGAGGAGAGCCTACACGAGAGGAAGGCCCCTCTTCCTCATCCTCATCTTCATCTTCAGAGTCCTGACTTTTTCTCTTCTTGCTGCTGGTCTTGTCCTCTAAGTGTCCGTCACCTTCATCATCTGCATCATGGTCTTCACTGCGCCTGCTTCCTGAACTGGGCATGACTGCTGTTCGCCTGTTGATACTACCACCACCGCTGCCCATGCTGCCACATTCTTCCTCCTCCCTCTCGTCATCATCGTCATCTTCTTCCCTGTCACCCAGATCTGTATCATGAGGCCGAGGCTGTGGAGCCCGAGGCCCTGAGGTGGAAGAGGAGGAAGAAGGGGACAGCAGAGGACGGGATGGTGGACGGCTGGGTTTTTCTTCCTCCCAGGCTCTTTCAGTCTCCTCCTCCTCGTCCTCCTCCTCCTCCTCCTCCTCTTCCTCCTCGTCTGGCTCAGATGTGGCAGGTGGTTTGGGGGCAGGCTGTGGTGGCTGGCATAGGGTGCGGTTCTTGGGCGGTCTCCCTCGCCTTTTGGGTACCTTCTGCTCGACAGGCTTAGGGAGATAGTCATCTTCTTCATCAGAGTCCTTCTGTTTGTTGTCTCTGTTAGCATTGTTTCTGCAGACACGCTTGCTGTTTCGGTCATCTGTCTGGAGCAGCTGAGGATCTTTGTCCAGCTGCTGCTCCAACAACAACCTTTGCCTTTCCTGCTCCTGCCGCTCTGCCTCCTCCTGGGCCCGCTGCAAGTACCAGCTCCGGGGCTTGCGGCCAGGTTTCATCTTGATTTTGGGGGGTGGAGGATCCCCACTTTGGGCCTGACTGTCTGAAGCTGCTCGCTGGTCGGACCCACCACTGGGTGGTTTTCCAGGTCCCCGTTTCTTCCAGTGCAGTGGTTTGCGGCTCTTCCCCTTAGGCCAGCCTTTCTTCTTCTTGATTGGGACCTCAGAGTTGCCTCCTAGAGTCTCTGATGGAGTTGCTGACAGAGCAGCAACAGGCTTCAGCAGAGGTGTTAACTCTGAGAGAAGGTAAGAAGATAAAAGTGCATGAAATAAAGGTGCACACATTTCTCTGTATACATAACAATCATCAGTCATGCTCACCATCTTCTTCTGAATCTGTGAGGTTGGTGTGTCGGCTCCTTTTGGGTGCTGGGTCTGACAACCTCAGAGCAGAAGGGAGTGGGGGATGGCGGTGCAGTGGATGGCCCAGGGACATCTCCTCCTCCAGCCTGGGCATAGGCCTTTCAGAGTCTGAGTCTACAAAGGGCTCATCCAGCACCTCTGTGGTTTCAGAAATGGTCTCTGTCACCACGCTGCTGTGAGGGTGGCTGCGCTGGCGAAAGCGACGTTTCCTCAGGGGCTTCTAGGTAGAAACAGGATGAAGAAATAGGTGCACCTTAAAAATTAAGCCTAAAAATGTCAACTACACACTTGGAGCACCTGGACTGACAGAGGACAACAACAGCATGTAGATTTCACGGCAACATGGACATAAATCCATTTACAAAATACCTAAATTTGAGCACGGTTTCTAACCTTGCATTTGAGTCCCATGGCAGGCTTGGTGAGGATGGGTGGGGAGCATGCCCTCCTCTCATCATCATCGTCGTCGTCATCCTCTTCCTCACTGCTTTCACTGAAGCAGCTCTTTGTTACAGACAGAGACTCATTCAATCTAGAAATCACAGGCAGTTGTACCAGTCCCTCTCCAGGTTCCATCAGTCTGGGCTTAGGGCCTCTCTTTTTCCTTGGGGGCCGGCCTCTTCGTGTGGGGGTTATGGAGGGGTGCCTGGCCATGTCCAGTGAGTGAAAGACTGTAGACTCTGCTTGTCTGTCCAGGGAGAAAAGGGAGGGGGGGCTGTTGGCAGAGCCTGTGGTTTTTCCTCCCTCTGTTCCCTCCTCATCTTCATCATCCTCATCCTCCACATGGCGGATCTTAGGTGGCCGTCCCACCCGTGATCTGTCCTTTACCTTGCCCCAGGGCCAGTTTTTGGGTGGTCGCCCCCGTGGCCTGCGCTCTCCATTTGTTGGGGGTGGCGGTCGTGGTGCTTGTGGGACAGGAGGTGGACAGCGAACAGGAGCAAAAGCTGGAGAGCTCTGGGCAATGGGAAACCCCAGGAAGCCTCTTCTTTCGTCTTCCTCCTCCTCCTCCTCCTCCTCCTCATCCCTTCGCTTCCCTTGGCGCATGTGCCAGGACATTGGTGGCACCTTGTGAATCTGTTTGATCTATTTAAAAGATAAAGTAAAATCAAGTCAATAATCTAACACTAAGAACGTAAATGAACTTTAACTATGAACTATTATCACCACTTAAAGCAAATACAGATCTAATGTAATTACCTCCTTGGGGCTGTCGTCCTCTGGTTCTTCATCATCCTCGTCATCATCTCCATCTGCATCAGAGACCACGGCATTGGTTACAATGACAGGAGTCCAGCGGAGACACTCTGGGTCGACTTCCAGCTGCCGCGGCCGGGCCTTGAGACGAGCCATGTGGCTAGCCACCAGCTTCTCCTTTCGCACCAGGACCAGCCTAACAAAAGCACAACACCAAGAAACAAGAGCATTACAACTCTGTACGCACGTTTTCTACATGTGCAGATAACCTGAATGAATATTGCTGTGTACGTCCGTATACATGCATGTGGGCATCCACACCTATGTGGGAATGTTAGCTGGCAAAGTCTATGTGAAGTGCTGTGTGCATATGCAAACAATTACTCATAGATATGTAGATCACTTGTAGATAACTATGTATATGCACGTTGAAAGGACTACAGATATGACTGTGTACCTGCATTAGAAGGGTTGTCAATATAGGTTTTATACCAGCTTCATACTTTGCCACTATTTTTAATGCTATAACTGACTTTTCTGTGTGTTTTTCTATTGTGTCACAACAACCCTGTTTCATAGGTCAGTACTGTCATAGAGCGCCAGTACATTTTACACAATGAAACTAATTACACTACTAATCCTTCTGTTGCTGAAATATCAGGAAGTGTCATTAGGTTACATGTCACTATTACCAGCAGTGTACTACAATGGGCTACAGAAAGATTTTTTTTTTGCTATTTAGACTGGGATTCAGAAAAAATCAGCATTTAACTATAATTAAGAATTTTATTTAGAACGTGTAAAGGGTGTCTTTGTTTACATGTTTACCTGGCTACTGGCCATGATCAGTTTTGTCTGGGTTAAACTTTAACCCTCAGCTTGCGACTAAGTACAGTCTGGCAACCAGATCTTGTTTACGTCACAGTGTACCTGTAACCGGAACTTCCAGCTACAGGGGACTAGGCCGGTCCTGTCTCTGACCTGTCTCCTCGCTGTTCCAGCATGTTGAGGCTGTGCAGAGTGGTGGTGATGTCCTGGGGGCAGATTCCTGTCAGTTTGCTAAGCTGTCGTATGGTGATCTGTCGATCACAGACCTCATGGAGACATTCCAGTACCACACTGCGCCAATAGGCCATGTAAGACAGCCGACCTAGGTCCGACAGTGGCTTCTCTGGAGATCCTGGCTGGCCCTCGCGCTTGGACAATAAGTAGCCTGCAGGGAGGGATAAAACAGCCAAGGACACACATGGCACATACATATTACAAATGTACCACAGCATCTTTTCTTTTTATTGTTTGTCTATGAAAGGGACGAAGCATCAACAGATACTTTATTTCCCAGTTAGTGGCATTGTCACTGTTTTGTTTAAAGCTGAAGCCCTTACTGAAGTCGATGAGAAAGCGCCCATAGCCCTTGCGTTGGTACTGTGGAAGAATCATGATGCATGATACGTTGTATTTCTGTTGACAGTGCTTTTCCTGGAGAAGATGAAAAGACAGACACAATCCATTGTTAATAAAAATAAAAAAAAAAACATCACAGAGAAGGCCTGTGTAACGGTACAGCAGGGTGCCAAAGGTACTGTGTTTGCTCATTAACTGCTTTGCTATCTGTTTTGGCAGGAAGGTGGAATGTTAATGGGAGCACCTGCAAAGACAAACTCCAGAGGGGCAACGGAGCTCAGTGCTCCCAGTGTTTATCTGGGACACAACATTAGCATTTGTACACTTGTAGGAATGCACCTGTGAGCGGTAATGACAATGCATTTTAAATTCATTTGATTTGAATACATTTACACCTATTTTGGCTCAAGCAGTTGCTTTGGTAAGTTTGTGCAGAGTGATTACAACTTCCAGAGCTACTGGTGCTTTTCCCATCAGCACAGGTCAGCCCTGCTGAGCCGAGTGCGGCAGAGCAGTGCTGAGTTGTTCCCGAGTCAGTGTGCTTGTGTTTCCATTGTACCATAAAATCCATTATCTTCCACATCTTGATCACATGGGGGCAGTCCATGTCGCTGGGAAGCATCACATTACTCATAGCCTCAGTGTGGTGTTAATATCCTGCAACATGGAGGGAGCCCTTGGTGCTAGGCATTATTTTAGCCCCTCATCAGAATGGGAAGTCAGAGATTCCCATTTTCAAGTGTTGCTGCAATGAAATAACAGCTAAAAAGTCAACACTAACTGTTTAAGGACTTCCCTTCAGTGCAACATTTCAGCCAATCATGTGTCTTGATGAGCCCGCTCTGTTGAAGGCAGAACTTTAGCCCTGGGCAGAAGCAGGACCAGCTAAGCCCGAGTCGGCACAACTGCCCCCTGCTGCTAGGAAATGGAGGCCAACCTGTGTCTGCCTGGCTTGGCTCAATAAAAGTTGGCTGACCCATGATGATGGAAAACACCATATGTATTCCTTGAAATACAGCACAGGAATGAGGCTAGGAGCATCACAACCATACCTTGGAGAAGTAGCCAACGAGGTGGCAACCTTTGCTGTCATTCTGGGTCAGGACATAAAAGAGGAAAGGCTCAACATCATAGTACAGGGTCTTGTGGTCCAGAAACAGCTTGGCCAGGAGACACAGGTTCTGACAGTAGATTGTGCTGACGTTCCCATCAACCTGTTCCGAAATTATTGGGGGAAAAAAAAAATCCATCAGCAAACAGTGATAGTTTCCTAAATGACAACTACTCAGTCCCAGAAACAGCGTAGAAGTGAGGATGGAGTGCAGAGCTTAGAAATGAATCGGGAGCTGCAGCGGCCATGGTCTGCAGGCAGCAATCCACTGAATTTATCTGCTACTATGCTACAAGACCCAGAGGAACAGCTTAACTGTAAATAGGTAATTATGAATCCTTCTAGTAATAACCGTGACTTTCCCTGATAAAATAATATTTCAATATGACAGGCTGGGAGGTCAGTGAATCATCATTAGGAATCTGGCTGATCAACATGAAGATGGAGGGAAAGTATTGGTGCACAGTGCATGTAATTCATCTCTGACTGTGCTGATACTCCCGGTCTCAAAAAGCAATTAGCAGCTTTTGGTAAATGTACAACTGTGTGTAGTTAAAGATGACTACCAAGGCTACAGTTAGAACTCTAGGTGCTGTTAGGAGGTAAAAAGATGTGGCTGTAGCTGCACAGTGTGTCTGCAGGTGCAACAGAGGCCTGTCTCTCTGTCACTGTCATCCACCACTTGCTCACATTACTTTACCTTTCTGCTAATGTTTCAGTTGATTAACTATCCACATCTTTCTGAACAACTCCTCACCTCAAATACAGAGACGTCGTCTTTCCTGTAGATCTCGTTGGCAGGGGGGTGGAACCAGTTGCACTTCTTCATGTGCTGGTAGAGGATGCTGCGACTCTTCATGTAGCGTAGGCAGAACTCACACAGGTAGAGCTTGGGTAGTCTGGAAAGGAAAAAGGAAAAGGCAAGAGAGGAATGGTTGTAAAAAAGTCAAGGACGGGACTGAAATCAACGGTCAATAACTGACTAACCAAACATTTTTCAGCAACTGCTCTGACATGTGATTCTTTAGCAGTGTCAGCAAAAATACAAAACTTACTCTAGTCCTATTAATATATGAATATTTGCTGGTTTGCTGGTCTGTTTTTCAAAAAACTGATATTTTACAGAAAATGATTTGATTAATTCAGAAAATAATTGTCATAATAATCAATAATGGAAAATAACTTAATTACAACCCTTTTCACAGCTTGCTTTAAAAGATGCAAATAACTGCAATACCTGAGACTTATTTGGAACTGAAGCTCTGAAGGGGTCAGTAACCTTTTATTTTATGTTAATATTCTATTTTTTTTATCAGTTAGCAATTAATCTAATGAAAGCAGATTTGGTCAGAATAGATTAGACAAGAATAGATTTTATTCAAGAGCTTCACACATGAAAATCCAAACACACACTGAGCAATTCACAATGTAATTGCATCCCTGGCTCTGGCTGGTTACCCGCCAAAGTGGGTGGTGGTGTAAACAACCTGATAATTGAGCACCATTACACCCAGTGGCATTTTCTACGCCTACGAGCAGGACTGTGAGCTAAGTACATTATAGTCTAGTGTTTCATTATGCTGTGTTAGCTTACCTGCTGTATTCCTGGGGGTAAGGAGATGAATACCATGTCTGGATTTCAAATTTGCCAAGTTCGATGACTGACGGACAGCGCATTTGAGGATCCGGTGGACCTGTCACCCCAACTTTCTGTTTGAATGCGCACAGAAAAGGAAGGAAGAAGGGGTGAGAGTGGTGGGTGGTGGTGGTGTGGAGTGTGTGTGTGTTGGAGGGGGGTATCAAGTCCAGGTTTACTACAGGAGGGATTAGTAAACCATAGTGCAGGGAGACAGATTATAAACTAGTGATTACTGTTTTAGGATCTTACACTCCAGTGTACTTTATTCACCTTGTTTTCAAACTGCCATACAATCACTGTTTGTTTTTTGTATTTACTTGTCATTTAAAATCAAACCTTTGATCCTCACTGAACCCTACACTCATCACCTTTCACAACCCTATGAGCCCTGCATCTCTGGTAATGGATGCGTAATCTGGCATCTGTTCTATGGCAAAATAATTTCTTTCAAGTTGATATACAATAGGCTCCGACAGATCATTGATTTTTCCACCCACAAAACGTGCCTCCATTCCACAGACCTCGTCTGAGCCAGTGGCACCATCCAGCCTGGCTACTGCTGACTCGGGTCTTTCTGACCACAGCCTCATCACCACTAAAGTTCATCTCCCCTTCTGTTTGTATGCCATGGGTTTACATCATATCACGTCCAATGACTTCAGCTCCTCCTTTCCCACTGTCCCATATCTGTTCATTCACCAGATTTTAAAGACATTTAAAATGTTATCTTTCCGTGTACCTGTAGCGCCAACTCCTGGATGTGTCTGAACAGTTCAATGTCTTTTTCCATCAGGCTCTCATGGCCAGGCAGTTTGTCATCATCATCACGCCAGTCACTGCCTTCCTGATTGTCTATGGATTGAAACACAGAGGTGACATTAATGCAAATCTAGTGAGAAGTTTGCTAGACAGGGTGCCAAGATGTCTGCTGATTGATTTTTACAATAGTGCTGCTGCCACAGAAAAAAGATGACAATGAGAACTTAAGCGCAGAGGATTTTATTTCCTAAAGTTTGAGGAAATTTTGAGGATTTACCCCAAAGCATGGAGTGAAAGACCAGCATGCAGCTGAACACTTCCTTTGTCACACACAAGACATGAAATGCACAGAGAAAGTATATATATATGTGTGTGGGTGTGTGTGTGTGTGTGTGTGTATCTACACACACACACACGGCCTACTGGACCACAAACATATAATATTCTGCAATAACAGCAGCTTCATTTCCACAGAGTGAAATCACGCCATAGCAGTGAGGAGCTGTGTGTATAAGCATAAAAACACAGATCACCCTTACCCCCCCTGTCATCTCCTTCTTTCCGACTGGCTTTCTTTCGAATGCGGCACTGCTGTGAGTAGTCCACCACTTCCTGTCGTGCCTTACGGCCTTCAGGCGAAGGTGTGAAGAACTTTGTGAGGGCATCAATGAGGCCTTTGGTCTTGTTGTTCAAGCGCAGGCTGCTCTGCGACATATCGTCATCATCCCGCATCGAAAAAAGCAGCCGGTCGTCACCAGGATAACCCTCGAAAGAGGAGCTGGAGGATGAGTTGGCTGAGGTCGAGCGCTTCCGCCGACCACGCCCAACTAGCTTTTTGAAGGGCCGGCCTGGCCTGCGGAGGAGGTGAGAAGTTAGGTCAGGTGTTTGTCAGGAGGTGACAGAGTTGGGTTGGTCCACAGACTTGCCTGTGGGGCCACATGTTTGTCTACTTGACAAAGAATGAAGCCTACACCATGTGTGCATACTGTAGATACACACTGATAAATTAGGCAGAGAAGAGAAATGGCAATGACAGAATAAACAAATCACTAAGTTCATTCTGGGGTGTTGGTGTTGTAGATGTTAGCTTGTCTACACACTGATGAGGCAGATAACTGGCATATTGATTAGACTCTCCATGAGCTGAAACAAGTTCTTTACCTGTTCTTGGGCCGCCCCAGTGGTGCGTTGTAGCGCCGTTTGATTTGTGCTGCTTTTTCATGTAAAAGTTTCTTTCCTTTTTTCCTGGGTTGGCAGATTTGACAAATCCACATGCCTGGGACAGAAAGAGAAACATACACTGAGGTGGATTAGATGAGACAGGCTTCAGTGCAGATACCAAATGCCCTGGGGGTATTTAAATACATTAGCATTTAATGTGAAGCATTAGGTGCTTCATTAGTGTTTGCGCCAACAACTCAGGAGATGGTTTAATCATTTAGTGTGACTCTAATGATCAGAGAGAGTAGTAATGCATGAGCTTTGTGTACCTTTTCAGAGGTAGAACAGACACCAACTGAATTCACTGAGGGCTCTAAATACTTAATGAAGTGGTGGGTAATCAGTTAAAGGAGAAGGTCTGTTTATTTACCTTTCGGCATCCGCGTGAGTGGAGGGTCACAACACTCCATGTGGAAGCCACGGTCACAGGAGTCACAGAACAACATGTTGTCCTGTACAGTATAAACACACAGAAATAGTGATGATTTAGATGACTTTCAAACAAGGTGAGTTTCACTGACCCTGTTTCACAGAGAAACAGTGTCAATCATAAATATACAGGATGGCTAGAACAATATATTGGGCTAGAACTGTAGCTTTATTTATAGAGGGCTGATCAAATTAATTAATAAAATATTTTACTGAGCTTACCACATATTTATGCACAAAAATCCATTAATAGTTTTGTTACCATGAATTTGCCATTTGAAGTTGAACCATATTTTTAAAATATCCACCACAAATGTTTTAAGCAACTTCTTAGTTTCTTTTTTTTATTGTCCATTCTCACAGATGCTTTTAATTCGCTGTGCTGTTGGCATTATTTTATGCCTTCTGCCTCACCACTAAATGTGCCTCAAAACATTTAAATAACAATGAATCCTCAGCTGACAGCTCAGGGAAAAGAGTGAGATCGCGCTGAAACTGACTAAAATAGCTCAGTCCAAGGATGACAGATATGTCTATCAGCATCTTTACCTGGCACTTAAGCTGAGAGGAGATTGTTCACAGACACTGTTCTGCTGCCAGTCGGCTGCAGTTGCTCATCCACTCACCGCATTCTTTCCTTGATCCTGACAGCTGCTGCAAGTCTTGCATTCGATGCACTGCCACCACAGAGCCTTGACTCGTGCTGTGAGCTCCGGGGAGAACTTGAGACAAGACGGGTGGCCTGCAGGTAGACAGACACACATACACAAACAAGTGCATCAATCTCACAGACGTTTGTTGTTGCTGCTGACTGACAGCTGTGACCCACTTGCATCATTATGGGGGGGGGGTCCTTTTGGAATTGAGAGCCCTCACTGAATCAAACCTGACTGCAGAGAGTGTTCAAACATAAATGACAATCTGTCAGAGCTGTGCTTCTGCTCTGTTTGAAGAGCAGCAAACATTAATGCCTTGTCTAGGACAGATACCCACTGGGGAAAGAAAAAGACAATTTGTCCTACTATAAAAGTAATCAGAAGGTGCCAGGTACATTTTCACATTTAAGTGTCCTAGCAGCTAAACAATTGCAGTTTTGATCATTTCACTCATTTAAAATACCAGTTGTGAAATAAGTTAAAATGGCAGTTAAAACCAGCATGCTTGCAATCTTTTTACAGCTACTGGATGCTTAGCATTGTGCCTGCATTTGGTTTTCAAGTGCAAAAGCCCTTTTGCTAAAAAAAAATATTAGACGCCTACACAAACTACAGGATACCTGCATTTCTTTTAAGCAGTCTAAACTTTGCAGAAAGCTGAATGGAACCCACTGTGGTTGTTTCTATCACAAAACATACAAAAATTTAACCAAGACTGAAGTGGTGCTAATTCATATCTTACTAACCACAAATTAACACTCACCACTATTGCCACAGTCGGCACAGGAGATGAGCTCTTCTGGCTTTTTATCGCGATTCTGCTCCTTGGTCCCCAAACAGAAGCTGCAGATGGGGATGGGCTCGGCCACAGGCTGGCAGAGGAACAGAGCAGAAGGGAAAGGGGCACAGCAGAGAGGGGAGAGAAAGTCAATTTAACAGCTTCATTGTACAAATGGGACACAACAAAGTGGCCTTGTGAATCCTGTCAAAGAGAATGACTGTTGCCATGTGCATTAACAAGCTAACAGCAAACTGAAAACTACAATGACACTATACAGCATGAGGATGTGTGAACAGACAGTTTAAGATAATGAAGAGCATGAGAGCTACTGTGATGAGTGAGCTAGTATAATTTATGTGGCATGTCATGTTAGAGGCTGCCATCATGTGTCAGTGACCCTGCTGCTTAATCACACACACACACACACACGTTAGCTCCGTTCCTTTGGCTGCACTGGCTAAGGAGTTTGCAATGTGTCCCATTCTGACACCTGCTCTAAAACACGCCATCAGACATTCACTGCTGGGCCGGCGTAAATCTTTTAGTGTCCCTGCATACACAGACTATGTCAGCAAGTGTGTGCTCAAAGGGAATGCAAACACTGATATGCACACAAGCAACAAAGCTAAGCCAGGATTGTGTCCAGAAAAACAAAAGGCAGGATAATATTTAACATGCTGTTAAGACATCAAATAGGACTTGTGTGTCCAATATAGCTGAGAAATCTCATCCCTGAAGCACTGCAGGTGCACGTTACACAGGAACTAACAGAACAACAAGAGAGGAGCGGCCGTGCAGTCCAGAGAGAAAGTGCTGGCTTACTGCTACAACAAACTATACCACAAGTTGCTTTCATGTCAGCAACAGATTCTGTAGGGAGGGACCTAACAGCTATGAGGAAGTCAAACTTTCTTTCCTGTCACAGTGTTTGACTATAAATATCTTTATACTTTGAAAATGACATTTACAACCCATGTAAACGCACTGTGTAAAAATAAACGTAGGTAGCATTAAAAGCCTGGAAAACCTGTGTTGTATTTTTTTCAATTCTGTAATAGTGCTCTACAGTGAATTAAGGTACTAATAAAAGTTCTTTTGACCTTTTAACTTTTAATTATTTAACACTGAGAATGAGTGGGTGTATTCAAGCTTTGTTTCACAGTGATCACTTGAAAAAGCAAAACCAAATTTCTACACTTTGAGGCAAGCACAAATTTAAAAGCTTAGTTCAGCCACTTATATCATCACTAAGTCACACAGTGAACTGAATAAAGGTTGTGTGCGTGTAAATCAAGTTGATACTTGAAAAGCATATTCAAACACTTCTGAGGCCCTAAATATTCTAATGTAGAGTATGTTCGTCCAAAAAATAAATAAATAAATAAATAAAAATAAACTATGTCTCATCCTGCTTCGAGCAAGCTGTCCTCAAAAAGCATATCTGAGTGAGACAAGCACAAGTGATGGACAGTGTGAGGAGCTACAGGACACCATGGCTGAGATGGGAGATGGAATATGCTGTGCAATCAACATATGTTGCCCGACTGCTTCCACATTCTCAGCTTTTTGGCAGAGCTGCAAAGAGAAAGTCGCTGTAGAAGACAACTCATGACATCTGGGCTGATGTTCACCAGCAAGCAAGTGGGAGAAAGAGAAGAGGAAGAAGCTTCTGTGATCTGACACACCAAAGCAGAGGTTTTTGGCCATCATACTAAATCCCGTTATGTATCCATCACACATATTTTTCTGCTGCATGCCACTCAAGTCAAGCTGCAGAAAAATCTGCAACACATGACATACCCAAACATAAAGACTAAACTTTAAAACAACAATGACCTCAATAAATGCCTGAAAGCACCACGTTCATCTGTACATACAATATTATGCAGGTGCAACCACCATGGGACAACGCAGCCATCATACCACTCAGGAAGGAGACACGCTCCGTCTCCTAGAGATAAACAATACAAATCAGTCTGAACCAAGACAACAGCAGAGGACCATTTGAAGATACTGGAGGAAACAGGCAGCAAAGTATTTGTATCCATAGTAAAACAAGTCCTATATCAACATAACCTGAATGGATGCTCAGCAAGGAAGAAGCCACTGCTCCCAGACTGCCATAAAAAAAAAAGGCTGACTACAGTTTGCAGCTGCACATGGAGACAGAGATCTTACTTTCTGGAGAAATGTTCTCTGGTCTGAAAGAATTTTACTGGGAATGTGATGGAAGAAATAAAAGCTGAAATAAATCTTTTTCTCAACTATTTTTCTGACATTTCACATTCTTAAATTAAAGTAGTGATCCTAACTGACATAAGGAACAGGGAATGTTTATATGTTTTATGTCAGGAGTTGTGAAAAACTCAGTTTAAATGTATTTGGCTGAGGTGGATGTAAACCTCTGACTGAAAATGAGGATAACAAAAGTAAAGATGACTGCCTCCCCATCTCACATTAGACACACAGACAGAGTCTCATTTTACTGTGACATCAACAAAATCAACAGTAGCATAAGCATAAAAAAACTACTTATTAATCAAACACCAGCTGAACAAGCAACAAACTTGCATTTCAACATTTAAATTGCTGACTGTGATATAGGGGGAGCTAGAGCCAATCCGAGCTGACATTGGGTGAGAGGAACAGCCTGGACAGGTCACCAGTCTATCACAGGCCTGACATGTAGACAAACAACCACACACACTCACTGCTACGGGCAATTTAGAGCCGCCACTCAACCTAAGCTGCATGTCTTTAGACTGCGGGAGGAATCTGGAGAGAACTCACGCAGGCACAGGGAGGACATGCAAACTTTGCACAGATAGGTCCTGGGTTGGCCCTGGCTTGAACCCGGAACCTTCTTGCTGTAAGGTGACAGCGCCAACCACTGCACCACCACAATGAACACACTATATTAATCTGTACATTTAGATCATTGTGTAAACTGAAAATGATGAAAAACTCCCGGGGAGGCTTTCAAAAAAAAAAAACAAAACAAAAAAAAAAACAAGGTCATGATATGCACAAATTCTTTATTCAAGTGGGGTGAAGTGGGGTGAAACAACAACAACAACAACAACAACAACATGACATTTACTGAAGCTGGTGTTACAAGGTTTTCTGCAGGACAACAGTGCAAACGCACATAGCTGCAGAGAGCTGGGCAGGCAGCAGGTCCTGGCAGGGAGGAGACAGGGACAAACGCTTGATTTATTGGGTTCATTTCCTTCTGACACAGACTGCTTCGAACACCCCCCTGGTCGCACTTACCCACTCACCTACCTAACACAGCACAGGGACAAAGAGAGAAAGACAAGCAAAAGGTATGGAGTGAGGGAGGAAAGAGGTAAACAGGGAGAGAAGGGTTATAAAGAATGAGTGGTAAAGAGAAAAGCAGGTAAGCAGAGACATGCAGGGTGCAGAGAGGACGACCCATCCTTACCAGCTTTCTATTTCTGAAACCATTTTACATTTCATTAATAATCTCCACATGATCTGAATGCATGATGAAAATAATTAAATTTGCCTGGAAAACAAACCAATAAAGTCAGCGATGGAAACAGAAGTCAGCAACAACAAAAAAGAAGAGGAGAGTGTGAAAAACAGAGAGCGAGGACAAAACTCAGAATCCAGAGGGTAGGAGAGCAAAGGAAGTGTGAAGAAAGAGAAAGTCTGCAGCAGCAGTCCTCTGAGCTGCGTGTGTGCACCCAACACCTCAATCATTCCTGACGCTTAACCCCTTTACCGCTGGAGCAGGTCAACTGCTGCCACTCGCCTTGTAAAAGCTTGAGTAAACATGAGCTGAGAGAGAGTGCCGCCTCTCATACACAGACACCTTGTATAAAGACGCGTGATACAGTGAGGCTTCAGTTACTGGCTGATACTGTAAATTAATCCCCAACAGACACTAAAAAATGAAAAGCTAATCCTCCCGCCATGTCAGAGATATTGGAACATTGAAACACAATCCTCAGATTCCTCCTGAGAGCTGTTATCCCTCCCTGCTCCAGCCTTTTCTACCTCAGCCAGCTCTGGCTGCCAGGACTGCTCTTCCACTAGAGTCGTGCTCGAGAAATTTCTCATATCGACTGGTTGTTTAAGTGTCCTGGCTGACATTTGACTTGAGATGTGTGTGTGGATGTGTGCATGTCTATTTTAAGCCTGCATGTTCATGTTTTTGGTATGTGCTCTTCTCTATGCCAACATAAAGAGGATTCAGGAACAAACTGTTGCTCAGAAGTAAAACGACACGCCTCAAGCAACTGTTAGCATCCTACTGCTAGCTCGACTGGCTGGACTTGAAATGCCACCTTAAGTCCATGCAAACATGTCCTACAACTTACAGGATCCCTATAAATGCACACCTACACAAAAACAGACGAGTGAAGGCACCTTAGTTTGACCTAGGTGACACGCCCACACATGCTTTTTGGATCACAGCATTGTCAAACACTATATAACCTGTAGCAATGTGCTCCTGTGTGTGCGCCTAGTTCTCTGTTTTGTTTTTTTAACAGTTGAAATTAACACTTGAGGCAACACATAGTATGAGACCTTATACAGGTGGATAACAGGCTACAGAAAACAACTTCTGCAACCCCAGTTTCCCCTTTACATAATGACTTCTGTTATCCAAAGGCAGAGGACAAGAGTGAGACAGGAAGGAGAGAACAATGGAGGAAGGACACAGAGAAGCATAAATAGAGGAGGAGGGGAGAGGGGATAAAAGGCAATGGAAGAAAAGAGAATGAGGAAAAGGTACTGCTGTTGTCCTTGTCTCATCTCAAGTCAAGGATCTCATTAACATGGAACCCAATCTCAGCAAGACCACCACCACCATTCCTCCCTTATGCCCCCCCCACCCCGAACACAAACTCACTCATCACAGTTACAGGACATGCCGTGCAAGCAGAGACGAGGCACACACATTCATGCACAATTGTTCCAAACGTCATTAGAGCCAGCAGTCAAGAGACATTCCTTGACATGCCACCGTTACATTTTCATAAACATGCAGTGATGTTCAGTTGACATCAGCTGACAGGAGAGTATACACGTGACATTCCAAATGTGAAAAACCTGGAGCCGAACTAGGCTGGAAATGACTTAAAATTGATTTGTCTAAAATTTTTTGTGATGTCCACAAGAGCCAGAGGAAGACACTGCATTGTGCCAACGTTCCCTCCCTTCAGCCAGGTATCACCCTCCATTAAAATGGAGGTTATCCATGGGGCACAAAGCTAAATCACTGTATTCAATAGAGCGGGGCTGGCCGGGCCCCAGCCGTCACTTCCACAGCTGCTCAACACATTGGCTCTATTTGTGGAATGGTAAGGTTAGCCATACACAAGGTTCCACATAGCGATGCTTTCTGTGCCAAATGCCATTCATATCACAGTCACTGGTGAGTTCCAATAAAATTTCTACCTATCAACTAGTCATTGCAGCTCTACTACATTTTAAATGACAACATTTTCTCTGCTTTAGTCTATCGCTAAATGTCAAACAAGAACTGGGCCTGAGGAAGCAGCGCACCATGAGGATAAAGCAGGTGCCATCAAAGGGTGGAGTCAGTCTTAACTTTAGGCACTAATAATCGGTCAGTTGAGGTCAGGGCGCTAGCAAAACGAAAATAAAGGATGCCTGCCAAGGAAATGGTTGACAAAAACAAAGAATTTCTATGATCTTCCCCTTTTCCTTGATCAGTACAAAATCAGAAATTCAAGAAAATTTGACAAATGAGTCATTTCATGGCACCGGATTTGGTCATTTTCCCAGAATTCTTCTGGGGTAGCACCATAACCCCCAAGAATGTTTCCATCCATCCGGCAAGCACGCTCTAAGTACACAAGATGAAGAAGCACAACGGGGGATAGGAGGGAGATAGAGAAAGGGGTAGAGAAAAAGACAAAGAAGCACATTGCACCTGAGGCATTAAACTGATCATGTGTGAGGACATTTTGTATTCACGACCCTCTGAGTGATGATGCCTGATGTCTTCACCTTGAGCAAACACAGGCAGAGGTAATGCGTCTGACGTTAGAAAGACAGGTGGGGGTCGATCCAATACAAGCAAAGTGGAATGAATTGCAGCAAATAAGAATCTCCATTACGACTCATAATGAGTGACGCCTAATGTAGCAGCTCTACAGCCACTACTAGCAATGGACCCATTGGCTGCTAATTTCAGCTGAGCCTGTTAAGGGGTCAGTGGGACATTTTGGAGGGAAATCACCACAGCACGGTGTCTGAGTAGAGAATATGTGAATGCTGCTGAAGTCCCTATTTTCACACGTCCTCGCCATGACACTGCACAATGACATGAAGAACTCTGGTTCACCCTGCTCCAGCTGTTGAGGAAAGGGCAACCACGGGGCAGGGAGATTGCTCTTGCTTATTATGATGGGATGAACATCACTCTCACACACACACACACACACACACACACACACACACACACACCAACTATATACCCACACCAATATACACACAAAGGCTCAGCATCAAGCCTGCCCCACCTAATGGCCATAGCCTCATGTTGCTAACGGGAGCTCAGGAAGGCAATGAGGTTTGCCATCTATATATCCATGACCCCTGGTTGACTTCGCTCCCCCATTCTCCTCCCCCTTCATGACCTGGCAATGGCACCCTATTATGGTGAGAAGGGAGAGACTGAAAGACAGAAATAGGGCCTGGGATCCTGTTTGAATGGCACACTCTGACACAAACATCAGCACATTGAGTACACAAATCTCCCTGCAAATGGGGTCAAAGCCAGTGCTTAGCCATTTGTTTTGATCCACCACCCCCCCCCCCCTTCTGCATTCACTCACGCAATATGCAAATGATGCACCACCGAAAGAAAACTGGAGGAATGGAGAGCGATCACAACACAACATCTGTATCACTTTCCTCCATGTCCACAGTTTTTATCTTTTTGACCCATATGCCACTCACACAAGCAGAGGCACACATATATCAAGAACATGCTAACAGTCATGGGCGCAAGCAAATGGCTGAGCAGCAATTAAGTTGCATCCTCTGGAGAAAGACAACATATCAAGGCAACATCACAAGAAGAAGCAGAGAAGAGTGAACAGGCTTGTGAAAATGTCAGAGTCACACGTCAACTTCAACACTGCTGCAGTAGCTACTCCATGACGCCGCTCTATGAACCTTCACGTGTTGGCAGACAGCGTTTTGCAGGCTACATTTATAACCACCGCTCTATGCATCTCCACATGTGCCAGGAAAAAAAAACTAACTGCAAACGCTCTCTGTCCGCATGAGCCCAGACGCACAGAGCAGCATTCATAAACGCAGACTGCTGTTTTCATCAGCATTCATAAAACACCATGCAGCAATATTAAAATAGGTATAAAACAGAACGGTGGGAAAAAACAAGCAAATTATGACCCATTTGGCTTTCAGTTGATCTCTGCTCGTCTGTGTTTAAAGCTTATTAGACACCAAAACACAGCGTGGTGGTCTGTAATATTCATAAATAGGATTTTACATCTCTTGGAAAGTTATCACACTGTCATGAACTGTTCATCTTTAATCGTGATCATCTTGAAGTAAACAGCAGAAACAGTAGTTCACGTCACAAAGTAAACCACCAAGAATGGGTGTTTACATGTATGTGCTGTGCTGCAGAAAATGCTGAACCAGATCCAACTTTTTTTTTGGTCATGCGCGCTGCATCGTTTTGGACAACACCCCACCCACCCCCAGAGATAAGGTCTGTCTGAACATTGCCTTAGGAAGTGGACCACCTGCAACCAAGCAGGTCAATGTGTTAGGCAGGCCCCATGGTGACTCTAGCTTGTACTCTAGCCTACATGTGTACACATGTATGGTTGTCCTTAACAGGAGCTTCGGTGGCTGCACAGACATGTACACATACACACCCACACAGAGGCCCGATAAAGCCCAGAGCCAGTCAAAAAAAATGTTTAGGACAAGTCTAACATCCTAATGGCTCTTTGATAGGCTGGCTGACATAGGACTGGATGATGCACCACTTGGCTACTAGAAAGTAGTGTGTGGCTCTACCAGGTTTAATATGATGGTTGTGAGAGTGTATGCCTGCATGTATGTAGGCATCTGAAGTAGACGATTTACGTGTGTGGCCTTACGTAAGAATGCATTCAGTTTGTATTTGTCTGTTTTCTTTCTGTGCATGCCTTATAAATGTGTTTGTGTGTGTGTGTGTGTGTGCAAATCCCTGGCCCTTACAAGCAGAGGTTAGCAGCCGGCTGCTCTCTCTGATCAGGTTACAGAAGTGGGTGTGTTCCCTCTCTCCTCTGTCGCCTGCATGTCTGCCTCTCCCTCTCTCATTCTGTGTCTCTTACTCTTTTCTCACTCTAAGCCTCTACCTCTCTCGCCCTTTCTGCTTACGGAGGGCTGAAGCTTGCATCATCCAGGCCTCTACCTTTGGCACCACTACACATCATCTCTCTCTTTGCCTGTCTGTATTCCTCCACTTGCTTTTCTTTCTTTCTGTCTCCTGACAGCTCCTGACACGGAGCAGCCCTGCAGCTGGTCTGCACTCCCTGCAGGAGGCTGGGAGACATGCGACTCTCTCCCTTGACCTCCGCCGCCGCCTCCTCCTCCTCCACTGCTGCCAAAAACTGGACCACCAGCCACCCACCCCGCATCACTCTAGTGTCGTTCACCTAGACTGCTGTATGCATACACACACACACATTTGGGGTTCTGCTACTCGAACATGCACAAAGAAACGAAACACAACACTGACCAGTTGGGTCCAGTAAGGTCTTTTTAACATGTTTTCTGACTGGATATCGCTGGTCTCCCAAACACACAGCAATAGCATCTCAAACACAATGATATACACTCCAGTTTGTATAAAAATGCACTGTGGTATCTGCCTGTTCTTACAACTGTTGCCCAGCCCTCCTCAGTCACTTCTAAAATAACTCTATAATATGCTAACTGTAGTAAACCACTCCACCATATGCTGGATGAAAACTCACAACTGACATTCACACAAAGATTCTATTATGCTGTAGTAAATTACAGCCCTGTAGCTCATGAACAATTTGAACAAGCAGAGAAACGCACTGGCAATGTTTCATGTATTACCAGTTGTTTAATCTGGACAATTATGAATGTGCAGCAGCTATTTTTAAGTAGAATGTGCACTGTGTGGATTTCAAAAAGACCCAGCAAGTTTGTTTCCTGTTATTTTCACAGACCACACTCATTCTCTTGCTGTTGTTCCAAAAAGTTTTAACTGAAGAGCACATCAGACTTCTTGATTTCTTGTCACAGTTGCTTCAACCAAAGCTGTTGTTTCAACAGGATATCCGTGATCTTATCAGACATCTGATGTCATTTTTTTTATGTCTTATGTATATATGTTAAACCTTTTTCTATCAAAAGCAACATCCAAAATGGTAAATGACATGCCAATGATAAATGTAATCACATTTACTATTTAATGTATTATTACAATGTGTGTAAATGTAAGGTGCAAGCACAGAGTTTTACATGTTTATTTGTGGTGCACATATGTCATATCATTACCTTGTCTTTCTCATGAGGGAGCAAGCGCACAGGTGGTAGTGATTCTAGAGACACTGTCCCGGTCCCATCATCCTGGGAGCAGTTGCGACTGACAAGCTCAAACAGCGGACCCTGCTTGGCCACACGCCCATGGGCCACTGCCCTCTTCAGGGCCACCCTCAACTGCTGGTGGAAGAGGCCAGGGCCCATTGAGCCGCTGCCTGACAAGAACGCCGCCACATCAGCCTGGCATTTGAGAAAGCACTCAATGTTCTTTAAGCTTGATCCACCGCTCTCATGGAGCCCCTCCAATGCCCGCTTGATCAGCTTGTTCCAGTCAAGTCCCGTTTTTTTCCCCGAATGGGAGTGAGAGCTAGTGCCACCACTGCTACTGCCAGCTCCCCCTGCGTCTGCTCCAGAGCTGCCACCACTTTTGGGTTTGGGCAGAGCCAAGCGCCCAGGGTTATCAGGGTCCTTGTAAGAGTTGAGACCTTTGTTAGTGACCTTAAGAATGGTACCATCCTTGACACTGAGCTCTAGCTGCTCCAGAACTGTTTTGCGGTCTAGGCCATGGGACATGGAGACAGCATTGCAAATGCGCTCCTCTGATGGTCGCTGCTTCTGTTTCTTCACCTTCTTGATTGCCTCTAGGATCCATTGGGTGTACATTGGGTTTGCCAGTTTCACCATGGTTGCGGTCTGGGTGGGTGCAGGGGCAATGCCTGCAGAAAAAAACAGGGACTGTAGCCAACACCTGGCCTGCGCCGTAGCGCCGCCACCTCCTCCTTTTTCTCTTTGCCCTCTGCCTGCTTACTATCCCTTGTCCTGGGGTCGCACAGAGAGTCTCACAGAAGCCAAGTATGAGCAGCACGGTAGGGAGCAGCTGACCATAGCATAAACCCCAAGTCAACCCGCAACCTGGTAAAATATTGTCCACCCACCACCCACTCCCAGCCAGGCAAAGGTCCCTGGTGAGAAGCAGGGGGAGTGGGGGAAGTAGCAGGTCTATTAGCAACTTAAACTCCCACAGCACCCAAGGTATGGTAGAGTAGATCTTGACAACCGGGGCTTTCAGAAAAATATGGTGTTGTCCACTTTGCCTATCGCATTAGCAAACAGCCGATTATCAGTGTGAACTGTAAAAGATGATCACGGTCTCCAGGACATTAAACTAGTCTTTCAATGATAAAGATGAGGGCAATACAGTAAGTATGTTTTCTGAGGACTATAGGATTCCACCAGATGAGACTTTTCCTCTGCATCCACGTTCTCTCGTTCTCTCTCACTCTTCCAGCAGTCTGGGCTTCTCAGCTCTGGGACAGAACAGACATCTCACTCCAGGGAGCAGCCAGAGCTGATCACCTTCATGCCTATTGCACTTCAATAGCTGACAAACCCTGCAGAAAAAAAGACAACAACACAGAAAAAGATGTCAGCAAAAACTTGCTGAAAAGCAAAGCAACTTTTGATTAAATAAGTAAAACACAGAAATAAAGCTTTAAAGGATGACGAGTTTGTATGAGATGTAGAGAACCTGTGACAGGCATACTATATACTACCTTTACACAGATATGTAAACAATACCATGCTTTTCCCTAAAATCACCATGAGGTTTAGCCATACACTAACAAAACAAGGTATTAGATAAAAGAGCGATCACTGCTGAAACACATTAATGACTTGCTGATCATTTTTAATACAGCCATGGTGTTCTCTTATTCCATGGATATCACGTCTGAAAAACCTCTGCCAGTGTGACACAAATATTGTCAACAAACAGGTAAGCCCATAACAACTAGCTTGGTAACATTGTATACATTGGGTTTGCCAGTTTCACCATGGCACAGGCATGTCATATAATGATGCCAGAAGAATAAAAAGGTAGATATCATCCTGAAAACTGCACTAGCAACACTAGCAAGATGACTATTTAGGCTAGTTATGTTGCTAACGTAAACACGATGCAGTCAAAACAGACTGTTAGCAAGCATTAGCTGAGAGACTAGCTAAAAAAATATAAATCAAAGGCAAGGTAACTGTCGCACTGCCCAGCTGTGTTCGCTGCCTGCGCCGTTTACATTCAGGGGAAACAGTGCTGTTTACAGGCGCCAATATTAGTTATTTTAGGTAGCTAAGTATCTGACAACAAGCCTTCCCGCTAACTGCTGTTGTTTAGCAAGCTAACGTTAGAAGCTAGCTAAGAGCTAACGTTATGACTATGTTACTAACGACACTTGCTAACCCGAAACGTAAACAGCATGAAACGAGACGTTAGCCAGCACCCCTGCACAAAAACACATTTCCCGTTCAAGCGACAGTACAAACCACCACACAACAATAAACATGGCAAATAATCTCATTTTGAATGTCATTCAGTGTTAACATGATCGCGGCCTTGTAAAATGCACAATGCAACTTGCAGACGGCCATCTCAGCTAGCGGACAAGTGCAAAAATTAAGATATTATAGCCGCGAATTCTGCAGTATTACATGTTCTGCGGCCTTCTGCTCAGTCTTCGAATGTGGGTGAGGAGCTTCTGCCCGATTAGACACGTCCCTAGAAGGGGTCCTCACCTCGCTGACTTTCTCACTCAACCAACCGTCCTCCCACGTAACGTTACAGCCTGCGGTGCAGCGAAGACAAGGCCGCTAGAGCGCAGTAGCTAGGCCTTGGCTCCCCCCTCCGTACCCCCCACCCACCTCCGCGATCATCATCATCCCTCCGTGCCCCTCTCTCCCTCTACCTCTCGCGGTTCCCCAGAAAGCCCGAGCTGGTCCGGTTCTGATTTCCGAGACTGGCTCGGGTAAAGCGGACCATGTAAAAAAAATCTCATATCCCCCCATCCGGTTTCCACTGTTACTCACCGGAATTTCGTGTCGAGCTGCCGAGGAGAACGTGCCAAAACGGTGCGAAACGGAGACAACAACAAGCCTAAAAATGCAGCCTGAGACCAGGGGCTCTAGAGCCGACGCCATCTTTGAGTGAAACAGGAGCGCGGCTGGTGGGGGAGGGGGGAACACTGAACCGTCAGGCAGGGCTCAGGGACCGTCTACATGGTGCGAGGCGAAGATCCAGGGGAAGAAAAATTCACTGCAAGGCGCGGGGGGTGGCGGCAGCGTGCTGTTGCTATGAGAGGGGTGTGGATTTTGCTTGAGCACATGAAATGGAAGAAAGGGACAGATGGTGGTGGTGTTGGAGGAAGAAAAAAATAAAAAGAGAGGGTAGGTGTTCTCGCATTCTCTGCTGTACTACAGCTACACAGGGAGAGATTCAAGGGAGCGTCTGCATTTTGCCCATCAGTTGTAAAAGGAAGGGAAAAAAATCAAAGCCAACGAGTGTGCCTTAACGTTAGAGGGTATTTAAAGATCAAAGCGAGACACCCCTCCACACTGCAGTCTATTGTAGCAGCTGTGTGTTTTTAAAGATGATAATGGGAAGTGAGCCACATAGAGCCTCTCCTCAGAGATGTTGCAGGGTGTATCTATCTGGAGTATTACAGTACATAATAAAGCGTGTTACAATTTGTCTATGCAGAGTAGTCTACTGATGCATTGCTCTTCAGACTGTGAAAGAGAGTATTATCTTTCCACCAAAGATGATTATGTAAACTGTCTGCAACTGATCCACTGTGTTACATCTTATTAAATGACAGCTGAGTCTAACACCGTTTCCTATAATTTATGTTTGAAGAAAGGAGGTGTTTTTACAGTTCTCAGTGCAACATAAATTACAGCATCTGGTGACAGATGGAAGCAACATAATGTAAAGGTAGGTTATCACTCTCAGTGCATTTGAATCTGCAGTGTGCTCATTTGCACAGAGTATGTGCAAGTTAAACACAATTTTAGTCCTAATATGTTGTAGAAAATAAAAAAAACTGCATCATTATTCTTGGATCAGAACAGACACTACTACTGTCTGTAGTAGTAGTGTATTTCAGACACTGTTGTCTTGTAATTGCCCTGTGAAAATTTGAGCAACTTAAGAACAGCCTTCTTCTTATTCACAAGTAAAACAATCAGAGGAACGCTGATTTTGCTGCATCAGTTTCATGATCATAGCAATACAGAGGCACTTGTGTTGGAAATCTTTTCTATTACAGGCTAATGCTGAAGGCTCTCTGGGTGGAAATTAAATTATCTGCAGCTTTGTGTAAAATGATGTGTACACCAGTCCTCAGAGAGGGATTATAGCATGTCTTATAGGGAGCAATTAGACCTAAGGTTTTCCCATGTTAGAGGTGTCTTGAGTGCACTGCTGTCAGCACAGTGATGATCAGATAAAACCGGCAAGGTTTACTCACTGGTTATCTAGCATTTCTTCAGGTACAGCTAAATCACATTCCAGTGACAGGGCACTAACTAATTAATGATAGTGTTATTACACAGATAAATTGTACAAAGTATTGACACAGAGTAGCTATTAGTATGCCTCCTGAGGACTCACATATTATACTGGTGTATATAGCAGGCCAGCTAACAGATGGACAATACTCAGGAGAAGCTTGCACCATATCTGTTGTTATCAGCCATGAATAAATAATGTTGTGTACCATGATCCACAACAAAGGCCATGTTCACCAATACACAATAAAAGAAACAAACTACCTGGGGTAGAGAGTCATTTCAGTGTAATTTTGATAAGATCATGCTGATTTTCAGTCAGATAAATTGATGCAGAGGCACAACTTGAAAAGTTTTAACTTGTGCTGTATATTCCAAATGAGTGCTGTCAGCTTCTCCATTAAGTGGAGGGATGAGATCATAGATGCAGAAGAGGGTAAATTCACCTCATCATAAAATTACACAAGTCTTTAGAGGAGTTAACTCACCTGTATAAGATAAATGGCCATGAGTAAACTATTACAGCATGCCTAATTGCGAACAGTGCAAAAGTCATATATAAAACTATTATGATATATGATAAATAAAGAAAACTTACCAGAGCAAAAACAATTAGTGATTAAATGATAAGTTGACTTACAGAAAATGGGAAACAATTCTGGTAAGTTAATTGTTCAAAGGAACAGTGTGAAATTTTAAGAAATATTCCTACTGGCTTTAGAGACAGTTACATGAAAATATCAAATGCACTTTCATGTCTGGTACATATAAAGCTACAGTCAGTAGCTGCTTAGCTTAGCTTCAAACAGAAATCCACCTAGCAGCACATGTAAAGCCTCTTAATTAAAATGATAAGTCTTATTTGTATATAGGTACAGGAGCAGGGACCTCCTGAGGTGTTGTTATCACTGTAAGGTTGCCAGGCAGTAGATCTGACAAAGTCGTACTCTCAGCTAAGATATTAGTCCATAACCCCCCTGTAATTCCACACAGTGTCAGTTTTACACTTTGGTTTTTGTATGAGAAGAAAGATATAAGAAAGATATAGCATGTTAATTAGTGAACTTTATATATGCATATCTACACATTCTGACAAATATTTTCCCTATTTTTGACATTTTGACAAACTAAGCTATTGATTGATTGATTAATAATTCAATGATCAGTTATTTGATAATGAAAATAACAAATAATCACATCCAAAAACATTTATTCATGCTTACAATGTAACATTTTCAGGACTAGTAGACCTTTTGACTAATCATTGCTGTGCTCTATAAAGGAAAATCGTACTGCATATTAATTCTTATTTTTTGGTTTCCCAAATGCAAACAGTTTCAGATCATATGCATGATTGGAAAAGCAAACAATTAGCAGTGGGTAAAAAAAATTACCCCCAACTGTTAATCGATATTTTTATATGAGACCCATGGATTGTAGTCTGCCTTTGGTGGAAAATACAAGCAATCCTTAGTATTCTTTCATCCCCTTAATCCCTCTATTTAAAATTTCTGTTCTCTGTGCATCCACCTGCTAGGGGCCCTGAGCCCACAGCAAGCCAGACCAATGCCCACCTGCCCCCCTGCTACCCTCCCCTCTCTGAGACAGACACACACATAAACACACACACTCCGTCCACCTGATGCAGAGCAGCAGCATCTCCTGCTCCCCAGCCCTGCTGGCTCTTGCTCTGTTCCACTTCTTCCTGCCTATGATTTAAAAACTGGACCTCTGCCAAGTCAAATAAACCTACAGCTTCCCTTTCAGTTACTGTGTTTGTTTTGCTGCTGTTTTTTTTTTTTTCACTAGATTTTTAATTGTAAGTTGGCCAATTGCTGCACAACCTATAAATAAGTTTTGCAGTTGTTTTTGTCCTAAATCCTTTTGTGGTAACGTGTCAGGTCCCCTGCTGTGAAATGTACCTAAAATGGGATCTGTTTGATTGCCTATCATGGTTCAGTAAATGAGGCTATTTACATAGTCCAGGTGTTTTTAGAAATTTTCCAAGTTAGCAAGATTGCTAATTGAGTCTTGACTAATTTAATATATAAATCTATCCTGAATCCTTGGCAGCTTTCACTCTGCCTGTATACACTAGTGGGATTATATAGGGTGAACTGATAAGATTGGACCTTATGAAATAGAAGTGACTCAGCTGAAAGGAAAAATATGAAATGCATCCTCTCTAGCTGATGTCTTTTACTTTGTCAAACATAAAATAAGGAAAAATGAATGCTGAGTGCAGCTGTGAGTAAGCAGCAGTCAATCTGGGCCACCACCCCTGCAGACCATATTTCTGAGTTCCTGTTTTTTTGGGTGATGACTAGAATGCTGCGTTCAGATAGCCAGGCAGTGTCCAGGACTGCTCCTTTTGTCCGTGTGAAACTAGCGAGCTTCCTGCTGTGGCTGGCTTGTTGCCAAGTCCCCAAACCCCAACCTAATTGCTCCCCCCAAACCAAACTCCAACTCCAACTCCAAACTCCTCCCATCCTGAAAAGAGCTGAAGCCATACAACGGAAATTTCCAGGGCCTGTCTGCCCAAGAGCATGCCCCCACCCATCCAT
>NW_018127892.1:1377378-1457461 GCF_001952655.1 Monopterus albus | reverse complement strand
GCTCCCTCCCCTGCCTTGAATCCAAAGGGACAGAGAGCAGCTGGAAGGTGAAGTACAGCTTGTGGGCGCTGTGCTGAAAGTCAAGCCAGACACCACTCGTGCTCCCTCCAACTCCTCCTATCTGAAACTTCCCTGAAAACACCACCTCCTTCACATGAACCCAGAAGTGCTTAAGAGTACTGCAGAGCACACTTGTACACCAGACATAAGTGGAGGAGAGACAGTGAGGGAAATGTGGAGAATTACTCTGTTTGGCAAATCAATTGTCCTGCTGTGGTTAACAGTTGTGTAGGTACATTTCAAGCAGGGCCCCCTGACAAGGACATTAACATGCACAAATAGGTCTTTCTTGAACACTGTTAAGAGCAGCAGAGAGGAAACAGTCACAGTAATGGATAGTGCTGAAGCGAGAAAAGCCCTGACTGATCTATGTATTTCTTAGTTTTCTTTCCTTTAGAGGCAGGAGTCATAAGGCACGCTTTATTTAATCAGGTGGTTCCATTAAGATCAAGATTTCAAGGCAGACATTAGAACAAGAAACTTATAGCCAGACAAGCAGGCAAGCAACATCACCACATGTAAAACCAGACAATCAAAAATGAAGCAACAAAGCAGAAAAATTACAACACAAGAAAAGTGCCAAATAGCAGAAACTTGAAATCTCCAGTAGAAATGAAAAATCTAGCTTTAGTTTATTCCATTTAAAAGGCTTTGTCAAGAAGATTATCTATCAGCACCACAAAAACTGGCAAGTTATTGTTATATTACAATTGTTCAATCCACACAGTGGAAGTTACAGTAACTTCAGCTTTTGTGTGGATTAAACAGCTCGTATTATCTGTATTATTATTACCATTTTGGAAACTGTAACCCCTTACACTATTTTCTTTACTGAAAAAAGTAACTATGTTATTCCACGTTTTTCATGATAAAGCTTTGGTGTCACTGCTAAATGGATTTTTACCTTTGGACAGCCAGGCTACTGTGTTTAGACATGAGTGAGATGTCTGACCCTTGGCCAGGACTATTCCTTTAAGTTCACACAGAAAGCCTCATTTCAGTTTTATAATTTGGGTCAAATATTGAAGCTGAATTTCACGTACCTACTCTCAAGCCAAATCCCCCTGTATTTGTATGACTTGGCAGGAGTGACATGGGTAGTTTTAGAGTAATGTTCAGAGGCACAGCTGGATGTACTGCAGATGTACTGGGTTTTACCTGCCACTGAAACAGATCTGTGGTTAATAAGGAAAAACAGGAAAGCATCAAAGGCAGACTGAAGATAAGTTGGACTGCAGCCATACTAAATCATAGCATCTGCACAAAAAATACTGACATCCCATCCATAGTTTTAAAAAAAGTTTTGCACATATAACTTTTTTAAAATAAGGATGTCAGAGTCGCCTATAAAACCACATTTATCTTCAGTTTTGGATTTTGTCTTCACTTTTAATGCTAAGCTAATTGCTAAGCTAATGTGCGTCCTATTTAATGCATAAACATGAGAGTGATATTACTCTTCTTACTTTATTCCCAGCAAGAAAGCAAATAGGCCTGTTTCCTAAAATCTACCCCAAAAGACTAAACTGAATATGTGGGGTTTTTTTCTTCTCTCTTCTCTTCTGTCTGCACTATATCCCCAGTTTTTTGTAGTCCTGATCACATCTGGTAATGTGAACTATTGCTTTGCTTGGTTATTCACCAAAGCTGCATTTGGCAGCCTAGTTCTTCTGATTATACTCCAAGAAACTACCAGCAGCAGCTATGGGCAAAAAAAAAACAGACAAGTCCAGACAGTGAAGTATAAAGCACAGAGTGTGTGCACGCTCAAAGCACCGTACTTAACACAATGAAGATGACATGAAGAAGAATTCAAAGACAGAGATGGCCGTTGCCTTGACTTGAGTTTCTACCTGTTCTTGAGGTTTGCTGTGTTCACAGCATCAAGGCAATTTTTCCTAAGAATGGAAAAGTTCATTTGTGACTAAACAACTGCACCAAAGAGGTTTTCTTCACTTTCACACAGCAAACAGCAATTATATGACATGATGCCTGGTTTAGCTATTTGGTATCCAGACCTCCCACATTACAGGCTTCTTCGCAAATGCAAACCTCTCTGCACTCGCAGCGCTGCAGTGTTTGTCGAGCAGGATGCACCACAGACAACAATGCAGCCTCCAGGACTTGCTCACACACATACACATTCCTGTGGGCCTGGTGTTGGGGGAGACTTAACCTCTGGAGCTCAGCGGGCTTTGTCTACTCCACCCCCACCCCCCTTCTCTTTTTTTTTCTTGCTGAGCACTCACTCACTTATACAACAAGTTTTTCTCACACCAGAAGATGAAGAACTCTTTAATCAATTCCATAAAGAGTCAGGAGCACGATCTATGTCCAAAAGAATATGTTGGTTAATGGGCGAGTGAACGTAAATGACATCTGATACCTTGATTCCATCAATATAAGCCATGCAATATATATTAAAAGCCATTCAGTTCACAGCGATTTATATTAATGATACCACTTTCAGATTACTGCAGGGTAATGGGAGCAAAAAACTGTACATTCCCTTGAATGATGAGCCCTCCACGGGCCATCCTAAATTGCATTACAGAGGCAGTAATGATCTGTGTTGTTATTATGTAAACTGTGGTGAATCAGTTATTCATTCAATATGGTCACTAATTGAATAATTAGATTTTTGTCTGTGTAAAGAGATGCATGTTTGTCTCCCCCTGTGCTAGCAAGGCAACAGATGGAGCATGTTATGTAATCATACTGATGTAAATTACAATCACAGATTATCCTCAGAGATGTGTAATAATGCGACATGCTTATTGTATCATACTGAAGGTGATAAATACCTTCAGATGACGATATCCAGCTCAGACAGTGACAGAGGGCTCGCTGTGTTTTTCATATGGAGAAAGACAACAGAAGCGGTTGCTGAGAGTGATGATTATATCATGTCTCATCTATCCACGTTTTTCCACATAGACATTTTCTGCCTAGAAACAGGCATCTACTGGGGTGGAGTAGTGGATACGCTCACATCAAATCAGATTTTCTGCCCATTTACTGTATGTGTGGAACACCTATTAACCACTTTGTAGTGTGACATAAATCTTAAAGGAGGAACACTACACAGTGGAGGAAAGTAACTAAGTACATTTAATCAAGTACTGTACTTATGTACAATTTTGGGAAATCTCTAATTTAGTATTTTCATTTTCTGGTACTTCATACTTACATTTTAGAGGCAAATATCACACTTTTTATTCCATTACATTCATTTTCTAACTTTAATTACTAGTTACTTTTTAGAACCGGATTAATACAAAAATACCGTATAAGTCTTTATTGATCCTTGGTGGGAAATTCACAGGCTACCCAGGAGTAATTCACATTAAATCCATATAAGCCAGTTAACACTAGCTCCCCGTTTACCAACGCAAGATTAAATGTGATGAACACAATAATGCATCAGTAATTATGACAATAATATGATATACAGGAATGTGAAATGTGCCATTCTGCATCACTAATTTTACTTTTAGTACTTTAAGTATGTTTTAATGTTAATACCTTTACTTTAGTAACAATTTAAATGCAGGACTTTTACTTGTAACAAAGTGTTTTTACACTGTTGTATTGCTACTTTTACTTAAGTAAAGGACCTGAGTATTTGTTCCACTACGCTATGTACTGTATATTCAAATTGTATGGCAATCAGTCCAAGAGAGGTATTTCAGCCTGGACCAAAACTGTGGGCCGACCAGCAATGCCATGTCTAAAGTTATGTCAGCTCTGGTCTTCATGACAGCAGCAAACCATAGCCAGTCCACAAAGATGGTGCCACAGAGCTCCAGTGCCAGTGAACTTCCCTCTTTGAGGTCATCAGTCCAAGAAACTCAGCTTAACCCTGCCAAGACAGACACTCCAGCCTGGCCCTGAGGCTATACGAGTCCTTCCCTGACCCACAGAATCTCAACATCCCCTTATACTGCTGCGGAGGCCTGGAAGTCATCAGAGATACTGGCAGCACACAGAGAGCTCTAAGGTCATCAATAATGACTCCATTTACTTAACACCGACCCAAACACCTGCTCATTTATCATATCTGACACATGTCAGCCTAGGCCATTTTTCTCAGAAGAGCCAGGCAGGCTCTGCAGATCCTGATCAGGTCACCTCTGCTCTGAGAAGGCTTCAGTGAGTACATTCCTATGCAGAACACACACATTTAATTTACCCACATGGTTCTGATGCTTGAACCATGACTGGCTTTTTATTGCAAAATCCTGGATGCTAGAAATTCAAAATACCTTGGTTGTACAGATTCTGTATTTGCATTGGCAGACACAGATTATTTTAACATTTCTAGGATTCTGTCCTATGTAAACATCATTATGTACAAGTCCATCTTAATAACATCTGCACTGTGAGTTTTTCTATTTGCTGCTAAAACATCACACTCTTTTACATACATGATATCAAAGTGAAGAAACCCTGACTAAATCAGTGGAGCAAAATTAAGGCTTCTTTCTTTGAATGGTTTGATGATTATGAAAATGATGTGAAGCATATGCTAAGGCCTTCGCAGCCACCAGGAAACCAACTCAACACTTATGGGAGAGTTCCACCTAACATAAACATACAAACTCTAATGTGTGGCCTCTGCCACATGATCTGCTTTTGTTTCCACTGCTTTGGGGATGACAGTGTTACTGTTTCTGTTCTGAAGTGGGGATGAGTTCCTGGAACCAAATTTCGACACTGCTCAGAAGGTGATAATAAAAACATGTTCCAGGTACGTTTGGGAACCGCTTGCAGTGCTGTTGGTCATGACTTATGAAGCAGATGTGTGGTCACATCACAACAAGCAGAAAAAACATGACTAACCCCAATTTTACTACTACACTTTTAATAAGGAATACTTAAGAAGACTTGGGAATGCTGGTTGGACTGGGGTCCGTGGTAAGACTGGGTAAACCACAGGGTTTCTCAGGTGCAGGGAAAATACAAAAACAAGGTTTCTAAACTTTTTAAAAACTTTTTTTCTAAATGTCTTAAAAGTTTCTGAGAAGCACAGATTAGGCTTTAAATTAATTCCTGCTAAGGAAATGGGCTCTTGGACACTATTAACTTGTCACACATCTGTACTTTATAAAATGTTACATTAAAAATGTATCCTATGTTTTAGCATTTGAGCACAGCTGAGACTGATGGGAATGTCATTAGTTTTGCGGGCAATTGATCATAAACCAAAGCACCTGACAAATTAAAATGTTGACCTGCAGGTGGCACCGAATGAAAGGTCAGACAATCACTGAGGTTATTACACAACCTCCCAAGGGACATAGTTGTCCACACATAATTTCAGAATAATCCATTCATTTGACATTTCACTCAAAAGTTGTAAAAGTTGACCTCATGGTGGCACCACAGGAAACATCAGGGGAGCGCCAAAGCCAGCCGGTTTCATCCTCTCGGGACCCTAAATGTTTGTACCAAATGTTATGGCAATCCATCTAGTAGTTGAGATATTTCAGTCAGTAACATGAACAAGCTGTTAGCATGTCATAAACCTATTCAGCATGTCAACAAGATCTGTATTGGTTTATTCTCCGTTCTTGTAAATTACAAAATAAATGTATCCTTTTTAAAAATGTGAGTTTTGTGAAGATCCCTGGTTAATGTGTGCACAACAGGGAGAATCTGTCTGCAGTGCCCCTCAGCTCCATGCTCACAAAGTTGAAGAGAGTTTCTTTTCAGGAATTCCTTTAAGAAACAGCAGCACTTCCAAACACAGAGAGGGAGCAGGCCTGGAACAATGCCCAGCATGCAACAGGCAGAGGGGGGGATACCCTGGACAGATCACCAGTGACCAGCACAGTTAAACGATGCAGAGACAAAATGGAAAAGCTCACAAGCATGCTCCAATGGGTTGTTTCTGGAATATGTGAGCACAGGGAAGCATCAGTTCAGCAAACTCAGCAGGACATCCTTGATGTGAGACAGGAGCGCCAGTTTCCATTTATGCTTTATGGAGTGCAAGGCTGGTGATATAAAATACAAATTCTAGTATATTCCAAAAAGCAACTGTGACCACAATTAACTGCTTCTTTTTTAAGATTACAAAAAGAACTGTCAGAATGAGGCAATAAAATCCTAAATGGGATTAACTTCATTTGTAGCGTCTGCAACAAGGGTTAGATGGCTAAAATGTTTCATTTAAAAATAGAGATAAGACATTTTCATTATACAATCTTGTTTATTTCCAATAAAACTGATTTTTGTTGAGTGAACCATCTGTTTTCCTGCTTGCTGAAGACACAACTAAACCTCTTCCATAAATTCCAGCTTTCCTATAATGCTGAGATTGAACATTTGCATCAGCATTTTTTCAGTATGAGTATGCTGGAAAATGCTTAACATTCAAGCAGACACTGGATTTCCTCATCCGAAAAGACACTTTTTCCACACTGTATCAGTCAGTGGGAAAACGAGTTCCGACATGCCCAGATATTCTGCTGATATGTGTCGGCATGTCACTGGGCAGCTCTGTCCTCTGTTAGACTGCACACTTGACACTGACAGTTTGTACTTGAGGTTTTCAGACACCAGAGTATCCATGAAATTGCTCCTTTCCTTAAATGTAACCTTTTTAAAGCAGCTAATCACCTCAGACAAACTCGAGACAGGCTACAGAGATCTCTCCATGTTCTAGCCCCACAAGCCCAGGTTTCTTCGTGTCAAACTCAGCAGCGGCTGATGCCGACTCAAGTGAGATCAGTTAAAGTATCCATGAAGCCAAATTGAAGAAGCTCGACTTTTGTTTAGAAAGATACTATTTCAAAAAATAAAACATATTGAAAGAAACCATCTAAATACCTAACCTTCCCCCATACTGCTTCTCTAAGGTTGACTCATTCTCCGTGAAAATGTCTGAAGACTGACAACTCACCTATACTGGCCATCTTAACATTAATGTTATAGGAACTGAAAAACTAAATCATGGAATTTATTTATCACCAGTAAATCACTGGTGCCACTACAAATGAGTCATAAGCTACAATGATTAGTGTAATAATCAACTGATTGAAAATGTACTAACTGTTTTCAGTCAAGATGGTAAATACTGTACATCTATTTAACAAAACTCCATTGAGGACGTGGGCTGTGTTTGGACCAAATAAAACATTTAAAGTCTTCATCGTGGACTTTGGGACACTGTGATGGACACTTTTCATTTTTTGTGACACACAGACTCAATAGACTATAAATTATTAACCAACCAATAAAAATGGCAGATTGACAAATAAAAAATATTTATATGCTCTAGTGATGAGTTTTTTTTAAATAGCACTTTTTGACTACAATATGACTGATACTAAAATGGTTCCAGTAGCAGCTCTGTGATAGTGTGGATGCTTTCTGCATTCTGCAGTAGGCTGGAGCCAGCTACAGCATGCAGACACACTGGGACAGCAAACCACTGAGAGTAGCTACAGGGTCTCTTGTTGTCCTGCCTTTGTTTTGTTGCCCTCCTCCTGCTGTCTTTAGCTCCATAGGAGAGCTGTGCACGGCTTGTCAGCATCAATAATCGAGGGCTCGCAGCACTGAGCACAGACAGGACTGAGGCAGCAGGACAACTTAATGCCATTCAGCTACTAATTAACTAATTGAAAGACAAAGGTCTCTAAATCTTAAAGTACAAATAACTTATTTTGCCTTTTTGTCTGTGCAGAAAGTGCTCATCTGTTTAAAATGAGGCATAAAATCAAGTGTGGTTACTGTGAACTCTTGTGGCTCAGACCCATATTTGTCAGTGCTCCTATTAGTGACAAATACAAGAGTCCACAAAGACCTGATTTATTGTTGCATCCAACTCTTTTTTTGTTAGAAGTTGTTGGTGGGGAGTCAAGTCCATAAGGTCAATCACATGAAGCTATAAAATGAGGTGTAACCCACATTTGTAAGGTCCTAGAGTAGATAGGGCGAAGAGGAAAAAATATAGAGCAGTGGAAGAAAGCGAGGGACTCCATTTTTGTAGGTCCTTCTCTCCAGCTGTCAGCCCGCTCCCTGTCCCATGGGGGGTTGCCACGGTGACAGGAGGCCACATGTCTTGGGGGCTCATTTTGGTCAAAAGACTCCATTGTTCTTGTGTTAAGCCGTTTTCACTATGCCCGTCTGCCAGGGACAGGGGATCCAGCTTCACACCCCTTATATACACACACACACACACACACACACACACACACACACTCTTTTCCACTCGCTCTCACACACAGACACTTGTATAGAGGTGCACCAGTTTGGCTAAACACTCTAATAATAAAACAGCCTATTCACAAAGATGCTGCCAGCCACAAGTTTTAAAATCAGAAAGGGTAAGAGATGTAGTTAGGAGGAGGGCATATGACACTATGAAAATAAGGAAACACACAGAAGTCTTAAGTGATTTATGCTCAGAAGTAGACCCCCCCATTTAACACAAATAAATGCATAACAACAAAATTATTTCCTCTCTTGGTGACATCAGCTCCCATGACTTCTTTCATCTCCACAGTTGATGGATGAACAAGTGGCTACTGCACCTCCTCACTGCTACCACCAGATGGCACAGTAGCTCCACTGCATCATCCCACAACCACATCACTAACTACAGGGTTCTGTCCACCTGTCTGCCACTAGGAACACAGAAGAGATCTTGGCACACACTGAGAGCCAGAAATCATCGGTGTCCTTTGGTCATGTGACTCCAGCTTGGTGTAAAAGTAGGGAGTCAATTACCCAGTGACGGATAGATTACAGTCATGCATCATTCTGTGAGCCAATTTTTGTATGTGAAGTGAATTTGAAACTCAATTTGTTACTGCTCTCTTCACCCCTTTCTGACAGATGGATGGAGCCAGTAAAGACGGGCTGATTTGAATGTGACTGCTGGAATCTGAGGCTACAGGTAATTTTACTTCCAGGCATTTGGCTGCGTTCAAAAAGGTCATCAAAGTAGTGATTTATTCTGTTATAGCATCCTGGTTTAGGCAAAAGGGAAAGCTGTTGTACTTGAACTGAAGTGACCACACATGTGGACTCTCTGGAAGAAGCCCTTCCAGAGAGTCTATATAGTCAGTTGAAATGAACACAGTTTGGCGTAATCAAGTGTTTTTACATGCAACCGTAATGTTTAAATCACAATTAGAGCCTAGCGAGGTACATTCTGGCATCTGCAGAAACTGAATGAATGCACACCAACTCATTTTTAATCTGATGCAACATAAGAATTTCAATCGGACTGGCTGTCACTAACAATTATTGACAGAATATTAAAAACATTCATTAAAAGCTGAGAAAATACAGTTTAACAGTGTGGCTCATGAGAAAAGGAAAAAAAAAGGCCAACCCCCCCCCAAAACACTCTAGTAACAACTAATGAACATCATTAAACCCATTAACTTGACTTCTGTGTGTAAGGCACACACTCTCCCTCCATCACTACTTCATTATTCCTGCCCCCTCCCAGCATTGCCTGACAGATGGTGAATGCAGTCCAGTCATCCATCCACAAAGAGAAGGTATTGACTTGGAGATGCTCGATCCTGTGACTTTGGAGAGTGAGAGTGAAGATGCACCGTGATTACCAGCTGAGTGCTTGGATATTGATTAGGTGGTGGTCAGCAGAGATGACTGGGCTCTCAGTGTATTGACTGTCCGGGTTACCAGAGGGAATCTGGCTACAAATCACTGGTCAGCGCAAATAATTCACAGGGTACAAAAGCATCAATGTTTTAACTGAGACAAAACATTCAGCCTGTTCTTCATCACCAATCACCTCATTCCATTTTAAAATACATATGTATGACAGTGTAATAAATGTATTAATTGCAGTTCAGTTATAGAACAGGACAGTGAACTGTGTGGTCAATTTAAAGTCTCATGAAGTGTTGTCTCGTGCCTCTTCAGGAAGTGATGGTTGGACAGGTAGAGTAGCACTGAGTCGTCGGCCCCTGGCCCTCCTGCGGCCCTTTTCACTGCAGTCAGGGGAGGTCTGAGGCAGCCAGGCGAGACCAGCATTGTCGCTGCTGTAATCTGCTCTGCTCTGATTCCTCAGGCTACGGCGCACTGAACGCTGCCCCCTCGTGACCACAGGTTTGAACACATCCTCAAAGTTAAAGTCAGCCTGCCAGGGGGCCAGGTCCAGAAGGTTCACTCCCTCCTCTACGTGGCTGCTTTGCTCTGGCCCTACTGGCACATTCAATGTGTTGAGCTCTTCATCTGAAGGTGGACAGGCATGTGGAAGGGCATCGCCCTCTGGCTTCCTGTCTGAGTCTGTGCTGGGTGTATGTGCAAAAGTCTGGGCATTAAGGTCAATGTCAGCTCCTCCCTGTTCAGGTGCACTATGTGTCGATGGGATTTTGCTTGATCCCTCAAAATTTGTAGTGGTCTGGTCTTCACAGTGCTCCTCTGACTTGCCTCTAGTGTGATCCAGAGGCTGTTCACTGAGCTGGTCACTGTTGGCAACACTGACCTTCCTCATCTTCAGCCCTCTGTCTTGGCCCCTTGGCCCTGATAACCTCCTGCCCTTCCTTGACGCCCTTCCTTTACTAGAATGGGGAAATGTGTCCAAATCTTTAGAAGGATGTTCCAAGGCATTTGTCACAGTGAAATCACCTACTGCTTGAATGTCGTTAGCCATCTCAGGGTTCAGGTGGGTCTCCTGATCTTGGGCTGTTGGCAGAAATGCGAGACAAAACAGCAACCATAAATTTTGAAGGGTTGTATGTTCTGGAAAAATATATGTAGGAAAACAAATACAGGGATTATAAAGGGTTGTCAACATTACAGCAAAGAAACAAAATTCATAATTAACTACTACTGTTAAAGCTGCAGGACAAAGATGTGTTTTTGTTTTGTTTTTTTACCTGCACAGCCCGCAGAGGGAGTCTGCTGTGCTGCTGGAGACTGGCTAGTGAAGGACAGTCTCTCGCGGATGGGACTCAGGGTGGGGTTCTTGGAGGCGTATTCCCGAGAGCCGTACAGGGAGCGGTCCACATCCTTGTTCCACTGGTGTTTCGCTGCGGAGGTCATCTGTGGAAAACGATCTGCATCGTGAGCAGGTCTCTACCCTTTACTGAAAGTGTTGGTATGACACAATGCAGACTGATCGATTTTGTACATCTAATCAATACTTGACTGGTTATCTGTCATTGTGATTACCAAGGGACATTTACAGTAATTGTAATCCTAAGTGCATGATGACGTGATTAGTGGGTCATTGTGTAGGCAGTGTCACAGGTTGGGCTTTACTGAATACAGTATATGAATAATTAATTTGTTATACATTTAGGACAAATATCACATTAACAATACATTAAAATAAAAATATAACAGAAATAAAACAATATTTTACTTAGGGGATATCCTTCTCTATGGGAGCAAGGGTGTTTTTAACAGTGGATATGCTACTGGGCAATGCCGTCATTCCGGTTTGTACTCTGATAATTACTGTCTTGACTGAATGATGCCTGGTGCTTTATAGTGAGTATCAAATTATTTATTATTATTCATCAGCTCAGCCAACATTCAGTGGAGAGTAATGGGAGAAATGAAAAGTTATTGGGTTAACCTGATGGAAAGGAACCAATTTAGACTGATATACAGCCATGTACGAAAGAGAAAAACAGATATTACAAAGCTGTTAGAAGAGCTGGATGCTGCAAGCTCAGTAAACTGACTGTTGTAATGTGAGCTACAGTCAAGACAGCTACAGCTGTCCAGACTGCTTTCAAACGACTGGTCTGATGCATTAGGGAGCGTGTTGTCAGTTACAAGCTACCGTCCATAACAATACATGTAGTTAGCAAGAGGCACAGCTCTAGACCCAATAGCAGCACTCACCTAATTATCCCATTCATTATTTACTCTTGTCTAAACAGGCTTAAAAGATGTCTGTTGGCAGACATATATATATTTTCTTATTGTCTGCAAATACCATGAAAATCCTAAAACTAACAATGGATGTGTTGTGTACTGATGAGCTCCACTAAAACCACCCGTAGCCACACCGTACTACTAGGCAGCATGCGCCTTCATTATAAGGAACATGGGCACTGAAGTTTATTTTGAGTTGATCCCACATAAGTTGTTGTGGTGATGTAAATACTAACACATCAAATCAACCACTGAAAATAGTCCAACAAATTCCCTGTTTACTTTGATTAGAGAAAGTGCTCAGCTGCCTGTGGCCTGGTTTTAAAGATTTACATGTGCACTAAGTATGGATGGCACAGGGCTGAGAGCCGCAGATAGGATAGGGAACTTAAAAAGCACTGACAATAACACATTGTTGGTTTGTTTTTATGAGATTTATGTCATAATAAACCAGAAACACATTCTGCCTTGTCAGCCTCTGACAGCAGTACAGGTTCTCCATTCATGCACCACTTTATATATTAAAGGTTTAATAATGGAATTCCTATTACTTATGATCTTGTGTATGTAGAAGAAACACAGGGGCATACAACAATCAATGCACATTGTTCTTTTCTGTAACACAGGCAAAGCAAATTGTAGTCAGACTGTGCAGCTATCAGCTCCATGGCTGCCTCCCAGAAAGACATGTCTGTAGATTCTGCTGTGAAGTGGTGTAAAGAGAAATCTAAAAAGCAGACTCAGCCAACTCACCTTCATCTTTACTGAGGCCAACTTGGCAGCAGAGCGTGTTGACCTCTTCACAGGTTTGCTCTCCTCTGGCTGCTGGGAGAGCACAGAATTGGCATGAGCATACGTGATACAGAGTGCATCTCTAACACACTCTCTCATGCATAAAGTGGATAGCCTCAGATGTGATTAAGTTATGATCCAGACAAATTAAACAGTAGATTAGATAGGAGCATGTTATGGCCACTACATTATTAAAAAAGACAACCTCATCTGGTAAACGTGGATTTCTACAAGTGGGATCAAGCTGAGAGTAGTTTGCAGTAATAGCACACCTTTCTCTTCCGACTGCAGCAGCGAGCTGGAGCCTCACTGGCAGATACACACTCTGGTCTTGGTTGCTATGAGAGAAATTGAGAAGTTTTTTAATGCATGGAAAATTATAGAGGATAGTGATAATTAAATAACATCTGCAATACTAATAGTTACTGTATAAATGTGAAACAAGGTGCTGCTAAAAAATATCTGGCACACCCACAAGGACATACTCAAGAGAGCAGATACAAAATAGTTTAAATTAAGGCAGACCTTTTTCCTTTGGCTGCGAGGTCTGACTAGAGCTGCTTCAGGTTGCTGCTCTGTCTCTGGTAAGACTGCAGGCTCATCCAGGACATCCATCTGGGAGGGTGGGCTGGTTTTAATCTCAGACTCTGAGGAAAAATCTTCAGTTTTAGATCTGAATCACGATCGTTTTAGAACACGACTGGCTTGACAATGACGGTGGGCAATAGTAATATTGATCAACGGTAACTATTTTTGGTTGCCATGGCAGCAAGGGGCAAGTAAACAATATACCTTATGTTGGTATACTGTATACTTGCCCCTTGCTGTTGCCTTGCATGGGGATATGTACGTGCACATTGAGAGCTGCTGTACCAGAGTCAAATTCCTCGTGTTCAGCACACCTGGCAAATAAAGCTGATTCTGATAAACAGTAAACAAGAGAGGCTAAACATGTTTCACAAGACTTTGAGCTTGCTAAACCAAATGAAAAAGTAGTCCACTATCTCTGACCCACTTGTGGAGCGGCAATACCTTGTTAGGCTGACTTCAAACTGAGAAACATGGTTTGTTTGAGCTGCACACACAACATCCCGAAACACAAAATCTAGCATGTCAGAATATTTTCATCGTCTATGACATGAGGGTGCTGACGCCGACCAACAGGAGCACAGATATCGCTCTTCTGTTCACCTATTTTTGACATATTGGACTGAACCATAGCCATTAAATATCACAGTCATACCGGTAACATAAGAATATTAACTTTCACAGTCAGCCTTGTGAAGTAGGTACCCTATCAGGACTAGCTAACTAGTTTTCCATTTTACTACTGCCTAAAATGCTTATTTTTAACTGACTACTTCAAGTTATCAGTGATGGAGAGACAACATAGGCTGCTGCTTTCTTCACACGACCCATCGAAGGGTCCACGGTTATCTATCCACACCCCTTCTTATGCTTTTCTGAACACCAGCAGTCAGTATCACACACACTCCTCCCCCAGCCCCTGGTACCTCCAAGCTGTGAACGATGGCAGGCTGTGATCTGTCGGGTACCAACATGTAGTCTCTTACATCCCTTTTCCAAGAATGTATGATGCTATAATCGTGTAATGTGACACAGCAATCATTGTAGCAGACAAAAAAAAAATTTGCATAGTCTGAACCAGGCAGGATTTGTTAGGAGACAGGTGAGATGGAGATGTGGAGAGGCAAGGACAAAGTGAAGTGACAAAGAAAAAAAAAAACTGTGGTTCACCTGTCACAGTCTGAGAAACAAACTCCTCATGGAAAGCAGTGTTTAAATTCAACGGCACGGTGTCCCATGTACATTCTGAAAACATAAAAGCAAAGTTTAATTACATTCCACTAGAGACACACTGTAATGCTCAGGTTCAATAAACTGTAATATTCAACCTGTATCACTTTTCACTTGACTGTCAATCTCCTCCAATGAAGGGAAAACAACCTAGGATCAGAAAATAAAGAAAATCAATGGAGATTACAATATGTACAGTATAACCTAGAATAGATAATGTGGCATATTTTGGCTCTTCTAGGTAACACACAATTTATGTATATGTAACCTTCAGGTATAACATTTAAGCATGCTACAAGAAAAACAAATGGTGTGGCAAAGTAAAAACCATGCGCAACATGGGTATGTGTGTCATGACATGTCAGAGTTATTAATAACCAAAACTGCCCTAGCTTTTGTAGAAATATCCTGAATATTTGTGGCTGTGTGCAACCTGATTATCAGGGTCTCCATATGTGAACTTTCACTGTTGCAACTATTATGTTATGACATAGAGTCAAAACATCTTGGCATCTTCTCTACCTTTCCTTCCTTGTCCTCACTGTCCTCTCCTACAGACTTGATTCTGTGCTTGCGAGACACTGCAAGCGTAGGGGAGGCACCAAATACAGTGGGGCTGATGAGGTCCGGCTGAGCTTGTGGTGTCTTCAGCACTGAGCGCAGCTTTAAGTTCCCACCTGGTGTGGATGCTCGGGCTGGTGTGCCCCCCTTCTGCAATGGGGTGCTGGGGGGCAGGTTCTTATCAAAGAATTCAGGAGAAAGTGGGCCTCCAAAACGAACCCTCTTCTTTTTAATACTTGATGCCTGAGTGGAGTGATCCAAACCTGCACAGACAGTAAAACTCTGAATGCAGAAATAAGACACTTATTTTTGTTGCCCTTATTAGAGAACATATGCAAAGGCAGAAACTAAAGGTACCTTGCTATAAACTCAAACATGATCCTGATATTGTAGTAACAGGTGGAGAAACTCTCCAACATCTTACAAACATATCAGGGGTAAGGAAACATGTTTCCCTCCACAATGAAATTCTTCCTTTGCTCTCCCACAATGAATGCCAAACAATATAAAGTCTAAATATAAAATAGATAAATAATAATACAAAATAAAGGCAATTTTAAAAATATCACAAAAAAACTGTGCAATTACAAATTGATTTATAACTACGGGTTCCAAGAAAATAAGACAAGAAACAGAAAACAGCTATGAATTTATCAGACAATATTTTGTATGGCACAGCAGAAGTTCAGCCTTGTTTAACACCATCTGAGACATCTAAGGACTGCCCAGGCTTTTTTCTGCATACAAAATTATGAGGTGGCTGTCAAATTTTGTACTGCTTCCAGCTCTCAACAGAACTCTGGTTGGTGTTTTCAGGGAAAACACTATTTTGTAGCAAGCACTGTACTCTGTGGATTTCTATCACTTGATTAACTGTGATTGCGGCAGTACGCTGATATGCTGGTGCTGTATCGTAATCAGCAAAGTGCGCCGGGAAAGGTGCTGCCAAAACTGCCAAAGAGAAAGAAAAGTGCTAGAAAAAGTCCTCCCCGAGAGAAGTGTCCTGCTGTGCCTTAATATTTTGTGGCTGTTCAAACAAGTGAACGTTGTTACTTTTGCACCCAAGCACATTCAGTCTTGTAAAAATTTGTCAGGTCTGAAAGTAGTGCACAACCACAAGAAGTAGAGAGGATCAGAGTCAGTGCAGGAGAGAAATCAAGGCGAAGGTAATGTTATTCAGTTGCCAAGTTCATTCGAAGTGCATTCACACAAAGCCAACATTTAAGTGATTTAATGTCACATAGGTGATGACACCTTCATTATGCAAGAAAACATTCGTGAGAAAAACTTATCAAAAACAACCACTAAATGAACATAAACTTACAGAGCAGCGATTGTTTCAGGTTTGCCCACAGACTCTCCAATGCTGGCATGTGTTAATTATTGAGGTCCTTAGGCTAACAGCTAATAGCTAATGGTTAGATGGGGGGGTTGATGCATCCCCATGATGTCAGCAGCAGTTTATGCACATGCTACTATTACTTAAGAAATGATACATGTTCATGCTGCATCTAAGTGTAGGCCTTTATATCTATGGTTGACTATGTTTGAGCTCGTTAGGCTGAGTGGAGGAAGGACCACAGTTCCCAGTGAGACCAGCACAAACATTGATCAAGTCTTAATAGCATAAGAGGTAGTTAGAAGGAAGCTAGTCTGTTTATTTGCCAGGATAATGTTGTACAGCTTGGTTTTCTGCTCTGGTTTCCTCAGAAATTCTAACACACTCATTAAAGTAGTGAAAGTGAGGTGCTCACAACTTCAGTTTTATTACAGAAAGATGAAACGAGGAGGCAAAGTCACTAAAATTAAACTGCTGGTGCTGCTTTCACCGCTGAACTGTCTAGTTTGAATTCTAATTTCACACTTTGTAGCCCTCTAACTTGTTACAGAGAGAGCAAAGTGAAAAAACAAAGACAATGCAAGCTGAACAGCAGTAAACAGCAGATAGCTTGCTTATAAATACTGAGGTTTTGTTGATACTTGTTAGTGTGGCCACTCAATTTTATGGTAATTTCTGATAAAGTTTTTCTACTTCAGGAATGACAGCAACATAGAAGTGGTTACTGAATTGTGTAAATAACAATTACATTATATAATCAAAACTTATATACAGGTAAACATAATTTATATTCAGGTATTTAATGTACTTTTCTAGAAATCATCATAATTAACTTAACCTCTGTTTACTACACGTTTGTTGTAATGTTCGACACGGTCTCCAGATGGGTTTTGGTGCCAGTCTGACTCAAAAATAATATTTAATAAACCAGTGCACAAAACATTCAAGCAGAAGCTTTTCCATTGTAGCCATTGCTGATCATGGCTTTTTCATTTAAAAAATCATTTAGTTAACATTGATTCCATCAGATTCATATTTACAGAGGCTCTCAATGTGCTTGTAGGTCAGCAAGAAAAACAGGACAATATTTGATGATTTAATTTGACTCTGGATTGAGACTGAATAAAATGTTATCAAACTCCAACTCTATTTTCAAATTGTAAAATTAATTAATAAACTATGTTGTTTGAAAAAGGATGCAGCACAGTGCACCCTGGTCTTTGCGAGGTCCGTTGCTGTAGGCTACGCCTCATGTTTCAAAATTCTTTAGTAATCTATTTTTTAGCATCAGTTTGCCCCTGTGCATTATGCAAACAATATTTATTATGCTAAAGGTTACTAAAAGAGATTCATTAATAATATTTCTCTAAAAAAAGTACCTATATATATATATATATGGAGTGATACGTAGCCCTACCTGTGGGCTGCACCTCCAGCAGAGAAGGGAGAGAAGAGATGTGGAGGGGCGAAGCAGGCCGGGCTGGTGAAGCAGCTGAAGGATTGTCAGGTGGTGGTTGGCCGGGACTTGGGGGTTCAAAGACAGTGTCCTGATGAGAGAAAATACACGAGATCCCCCATTCTGCTGGACTGTGATTCAAGGAGCTTCACAAAGCAGGTTCTGATAATAGCATCTAATTTAGTACACGGAAGGGATACCGTCTGTGAAATCATCCTCATCCTCTACTTAGTCCATTCATCTAATGAATTTCACCACAAATGTTTCCTTCACATTTCTGCTTGCAATATATGAAGTTAAAGCTTGACATTTAGGGAAATGCCTTTTCTCGCTTTTTTGCTTTAAGCTACTCCTTGACAATGGGTACCACCCTTGTGCACTATATCTTGGCCAGGTATACTGATTTCCTTGGATCTTGTTGTCACCATGATGTGGCCAGGTAATGTGAGGAGAATCTAGGAAATCTCTGCCCCCAGCTGAGAAAAAAATTCTAGCACACAACTACTTGTAAAACATCTAGTCATTTTTACTGTTCTGTTTGTGTATGGATTAAACAAACAACACATAGGGTGTTAAGTCAGCTTCAGAGGTACCAGTAGGTGGGTTCTTCTAACACTGGTCAGAGCCAGACCAGCTGTTCCCTGTTTCAAATAAGTCTATTTCCAAAAACACCTCAAATTTCCTTCAAAAGCGATCTGCAGAACATAAAATGTCCAGTGTACCAATATCTTCTGAACCAAGGTAGTGGTAGTCTGAATACTGCAGCCTAGAGAAGTTCGTTTATGGAGTGCCAGTTTTTCAGTTCCTGAGTTCATGTCACTTTATCAAAGCCCCAATTCACTCAAAGGGAATGCACCTGTTTTAAAATGAATGTCCACATTTTGTAGTGCAGACTAATTTGTTACTGAACAGTATCATCCTCACTGACAAATGAACTGCCTTTCTTACAGCTAGGCCATAATAAAAGCCTAGTAGGGGTTGTGCAGGTGAAAACTTTCTGCAAAATGTAAAGCAGCAGGTGCAGAAAATGTTCTTTAACTTAATGAATACAGCTCTGATATAGAGGTAGAAAAGTGGATCAGAAAACTGAGGCTATTCTGTGTTGGACTGAAAGAAAGGACATGAATATAGAGTGGGGGAAAAACACTCCAATCCACAGATTTACTAAAGTACGTTCACCTGACATTTCTCAACACTTCAAAAAAATTGCACTTTCTATGGAGTTGCCTTCATGACCTCACATGGGTACTTTAGGGCACATTAACATTTGGTTTAGGGAAGTCACACTTTGGCTCTGCAGGGCACCATTATTCTAGGCCTGCCCTGTTATTTGCTGTGTGGCTGCAGTCGAGACACGATTGCTGCATTGTACCATGTTGAGATTTAAATGCAATGACACGCTTGATTCAAAAAACAGTGTGCTTGGTTAGGTAACATTAAAAATATCATTTAGCATCACTTCAAAACTAAATATTTCTGCTTGAAATCCAACTGAATGTGGTTATACTGTCCGTTGCTCAACTGCTTTTGGTTTAGATATGGTTTTGTTTTGTCGTTTTCCATGTGAAACACTGTAATATCATTCTGTTATTCAAAAAACATTGTAGCAGGAGGTCATGTGTGTCATACCAATATCACTAAAAGCCTACATCAATGTCTGTGATTCATTCTGAACAATTGTGTACCTGTATGTTAAAACCTAACCTTAGGAGTCCAGGTTTGGAGCGCCAAGTCTACACAGAGGGGTGGGGAAATAAGCACAGCTTGGCCCTTTCCCATAGTTTCACTGGATGGCAGTGGTGCTTCTGTCAGAGCCTGTGTCACTTGGTCCTCCTCCTCCTGTGGACATGATTAAGGAATTCCCAGTTTTCATTGTGCTGCACTGCACCACAACATAAAAAAAATCATTTCTCTCATGGCTACAGAAAACCAAACTGCTGTTTTAATGCTTTGAATGCTACAGAATGTAAAACTTGTATTTGGTGAAATGTAATAACAAGTAGAAACTCCAAAATTAAAAAACAAGGACAAAGAAGATGCGGTAATAAAGAAATAAAACTCAATATCCAGGACTTGGCTTGTTTGAAAGTGCTTGTTTTTCTCTTTTTAAATGTTTGTAGTCCCAGGTAGGAGTTACAAACAAACTGTGGACTCAATGGAAGCCAAGTACACAGAGAAGACCTTTTAGTTAAATTACTCATAGCAGTCAAGTAAGTATAGGAGTGCTGGCCTCACTAATCTCTACCTCACAGCCTTCAAGGGGGCCCAGGCGCCTCCTTTTGCTGGGCGTGGGTGTCGTCACTAGAGGGTGGTTCTCCTTTCCTCTATCAAGGCTGGTATCATCTGAAAGGGAACGAAAACATGTATCAAAAAGGAACATTACATATACACACAAAAACAAATGGGATTTGGAGACAACTCAATTATATGAAAATAAAAACACCCAATCCAATAAACATATAAATACAGTGTGAAAAACTTTTAAAACTTGATCAAAGGAAAGGAGATAAGGTCTTACTTGATTACTGCTCAGAAATTGGCCCATTTAAGGCCAAGATCACAAGCTCAGAAGAAATAACTACATCATAACATGCTGTCAGAATCAGGCTTAAACTGTACATTAATCCACTGCTTCTGAACTGTGCATCCAGACATGATAAAGAAACGCTACTGCCACAGATCCTTTTGAGAAATGAAACTATTAATCCTCTGGCAAGCAGCAGCCTCACCAGACAGATAATCTCTTGTCTTGATGCATCCTCCACCATTGCTGTCCTGCCTTGGCATCGGATCACAGACCTCACCCTCCTCCTCATCAATCAGTCTCTGGAAGGAGGCTATCTTCTGCTTCAGTGTGGAGGCGACCCGGGGAAGGAAGGGGCTACCTCTGACATGCTGAGTTGAGACAGCAAAAACAAACATATCTGCTCAGTGATGCAGCTTGACAGGTCATAGACTTCTGAAATTACAGAAGTGGTATTACTGAGAGGCAGCACATCTATCACATTCTCCTTCCACACACAGTTCTGGAATGTTATGGTTTGCTGAGCTTTGCAAGTCATAGTCGATCATTACCATTCACACAAGAGTAAAAAATTACTTCCCTTTAAGTGAATTTGACCTAAAATGATTCCCTTTATCAGACTCACCACCTGCAGTCTTGTGAACTGCTTTTCACTGTGGAAAAAAGATCCACAAGCACAGAGAAACCTCTTAAACCACTCCTGAAACATAATGCACTTCTCTACTGTCCACTATATGCTCACTGAGCTCCAAATATACATAGTTTTGTCAACATACGGCTAAATGCACAGTTGTCATTTCCATCTTAGCGCAAAGCATTTTCTACTTGGAAGCAGACTCAGTTCATTGGCCTAAGCTTTTCAGTGCCCACCTCCTATCCGCCATTGGTCAGAAAGCAATGAGTGAGCCAGCACAGAAATCTTATCAAAGCTGTCTATTTAAAAGTTTAATCATACATTCTGTTATGCAAGTATCAGTTAAAATCGTATGCACAATTCAAAAGTACTGCATTTTCTCAAATGATCATGAGTCAGAATATAAGGCCACTGGACTATGTTCACAATACTGATGTAAACAACTATAACAGCAAATTATTAGCCCAACTAAAATACATTTCATACTTAGTGTATTTTGGTTTGAAACATACCGAGAATAGACGGAGAGCCAAGGAATGGATAACTGTACAAGAGTGATGTGACAAGTGTGAGTGGACATTATCAGGCTTTTTATGCCATGAAGACTTATTCCTATTAGAGTACACTGTGACTGACATTCTCTTTGTTAAGGGGAAACCAACTTAAGAGCAGGCCTACAGGATGGAAGCAGCAATGTACTGTACTATGTTATTGTATTCAACATGGCAGACGCAGCAAGAGTTCTGTGGATGATTTGGCTCATACTGTTTCTTCCCTAAAACTAGTATTTTAATTACAGAGAAGCCAGGGAGGGACCAGCTTTCTATTGACTGCATAGTACAAACAATTCAACTGTATTAACTGCAATATTTATACTTCATATGACATAAAAATGAAATGTAAATGAAGGGTCTCCTCCAAGCTTCACAAGCTATTCTAAATTGTTCACCACTTGGAAACAAAGCAAATGTGTGAAATTATATTTTCTCATATTAGTCTATTCTGCTGTGATTGTAATTTTTTTTTATCTGTTCACATAAATGCATTAGTCTGGCTCTACCTTGTACTGTTTAATACTGTTGAGTATGTAGGAGGGTGTGCGACTTCCTCGGATCTAGGCTAATTGAGCTACACACATGGCAGATTGTGTATTTTAGTGTAGTTTAGTGTAGTGTTTCTGCCTCGTGCTCATTCACATGTGGTGCCCTGTCAAGCTTGATTTTACTTAAAGCAATCCCCTGTCTATAATACGGCTTTATTTAGCAGCATTTGCCTGAAGTCTTTCTGTCACTCAAAAACCACTGTCACAGCAGGAGCTCCACTGCTTTTTGTTCTGGTCTGTTCCTTTACTGCATTAAGATGACATTCAAGTGGAAAGCAGGCTACTGTCAATATTAATGCGTCCTGGGTGTGCTTAATAAAATTCAGGGCAGCACACAGCAGATCATTGCTGTAACCGGACACAACGTCAGTAGTTCTAGCCATTCTAGCCATTGTGTTACATGCATTAGACAAGTCGGCCACAATAATCATGACTTGCCCTCAAGTAATTTCACTGAAGCTGATGAGAAAAACAATGTGTGATGATGATGATGATGACACTTTATTACAGAACTCAAGGTCCAGGTTCAAAACAAATAAAAGCAATAAAAGAACAGTTTAAAAATGAAACAATAAAACAGAAAATACATAAAGACGAGAGCACAAGAACACCCATAAAACTACTGCCCCTTGCAAAGACAGGTATACCAGTGTTTCCAGAGAGCAGAAGTAAAACGCATGTCACTGTGTGCAACATTAGTCAACAATAAAATGATATGATTTTTTGAATCATTCAAGCGACAAATAAATTTAAACATCAGGTTTCTTAAAACAGCGGAAAATGTACTAATTCGAGATGACACGAACAATTCGCTAGCACTCGTCCATACCTTCTGAAGCAACAGTGACATTTGAAGCTTTCAACATCATCAGTCACATGGCTTTCTTCATTTCATACAAGCTCTTACATAGGAATGAAACAAGCTCCAGTATCATCCCCCCATCTCTAGTCACATATAATTTTACAAACATTCTTATAGACATGCGTGCAGTGCACTCTTCTACCGGACTTGAATTCAGCAGAACTCTTCTGTTCATTTCACTATGGATTTACTAGGTCATTAGAGATGTGTTGAGATTGTATCTGTCCTTTGGATCCAGCACTAAACTCACACACATTATTTGTGCATAGGCATCAGAGTTGGCCAAGTTACTTGAAAACTGTAATCAATTACTCTTTACACACTACTACACACTACTCATTGAAAAAGGAGTTCTCTGTTTCATGTTGCTTTGCTGCTCTACCAGATGCTTTACTAAAGTAGACATCTCTTTTGGAATTTGAAAGCATTTTGCTGAAAAATTTCTAATGCACTATAATGTTATTTGCATTTTTGGCTGAGATGAAATAATGTCAATACTTCCAACTACTGAAAGCATGCCTCTCACCCTCCTCCATCCTTTGATTAGCTGTTGGGATAGCAGCTGAATTGATCCTGCCTGGATGTGCATGTTAAAAGGTAGTCAGTCTAAAACAAAAGTAAGACTGAGTTCAGGGAACACACCAATGGCTTAGATTAGTGACTGAAATATTGTTACTGTTTTGAAAATAATATAATGCCTTACATTAGTCATTTAACGTTAATGCCCAACACTGAAAGGCACACAGTGGGATATCTAACTGAATTAATTGAAGCCTACTCTCCATGCTTGATAATAATTACTAAAAAGAGTCATTTGCTTTGGGAAATCAGAGACGTCTGTAAAGACACATTGTTTTTTTTATGTCATATGAAGTATAAATATTGCAATTAATACAGTTGAATTGTTGGTACTGTGTGACGCCCAAGTACCTAAATATATTGTGAGATGTTTGTCATACTGGTATGCCCACCAGACTATGTCTGTCAGATGGGATAACTGTATATCTGCACCCTTTCAGACCTGTAACGGGGTAAGACAAGGTAGTCTGCTTTCCCCAATTTTGTTTAATTTTTACATGAATGATCTCTCTAAAGAGTTAAATATGTACAGAACAGGATGTATGGTCGGTGGTATAGTAGTGAATCATTTAATGTATGCAGACGACCTTGTGATTTTTAGTCCCAGCTCAGCAGGTCTTCAGCAGCTCTTGAACGTGTGCTCAATGTTTGGGGAATGTCACGATGTTAAGTATAATGCTGTCAAAAGTGTCATTATGATATGCCGTACAAACGAGGACAGGTCCCTTGTATTTCCTTCTTTTAAGTTAGCTGATAATATTTTAACTGTGTGTAATGAAGTTAAGTACCTGGGTCATGTCATTAATGATTGTTTGTCTGATGACGGGGATATATATCGGCATGTTATATGTACAAGCTAATGTACTGGCACGGTGCATGCTCGGTGGGAGTAAAACTGGTTTTGTTTAAAGCGTATTGTACTTCCTTGTACACTGCTCATCTGTGGTGTAATTATAAAAAGGGCAGTCTTCGGAAACTGTCAGTAGCTTACAATGACGCCCTAAGGATATTATTGAGAAAGCCTAGAGCTTCAATGAGTTGGATAGTTTAAGGTTTTGCAGCTAAACTAGATGCATTAGTGAAATCAACAAAGAAAATCATTTTGAAAAATAGTGATGTACACTAACAAGATATGCTCATATGTATGACAACATTTCCACCAGGTATCACTTTTATAAAATAGCACCATTTAATGAATCTCATTCCCTAATCACATGACACTGGGCCTCATTTAAAAGATTACATAAATAAGCAACATCCCTGGATCTTAATCATTATTAAAGTACATTATTCTGTAACACCAAAATATTTAATAACCAAGCCTTTTCACTGGTGTATTTATTAATAGGGTTACTGCTACATATTGTATAGTGACATCTACTTTAAAGGAAGGACTTTTGTGAAAATGTATTACGATTCAATAATAACAGCCTTCTTGACTTTTTTACACACATGAGGCCAAACTGTGAAAATTTATGAGGTGGTAGGCCCTAGTCTTTAAAAGCTGCTTCAAGTTTTATAAGTCACCAGATGTCACAGTACTTGCTTTTCTTGATGACCCAACACTTCCAATCTTTTTCAGCACAAATAGAAAGCCCCAAAACTTCATAAGGCTTCATCCACCCATCACTAGCTGTGTCTGATAAATTAAAAGAGACAACATATGCTGTACAGTCATGTCTAGCATCAGTAAGTCAAAAGTATCCCAAGAAGCATCTTACCTCTGATGTCTGGTGGGACGGTGGAGTCTTCATCCTCTGTTTAGCCATAAACCGGATGAGGGAGTTTGTCTCTGGGGAGCCCCGGACACCAACACTGGACCTCCGCCTTGCCTTGATTTGTGCGATCCGAGACTTATCTAGAGCAAGACAGAGAAGAATGTCACATCAGTAACAATTAACTGGCACCACACACAGTATGTGTCATGTCTTACTGAAGGCATATCTGTTATTCTCTTAGTCACATTTGAAACTGTAGTATGGTTTAAAATGCTTATGCTTGTTTAGTATTGTTTAATTCCTAACCTTACAGATTACAACAAGCCCTACAGTATGTATATATATATATATATACACACACACACACAACTTCCTCATGGCGACTGAGCACAGCAGAATCAACATGAGGCAAACATTTACAGTATGTCTGTGGAACAAGTGCAGTAGTAAACAGCAGTTTTACACCAAATAAAGGCTCGTTCTCTTACCTTTACATTTTGATGATGACGCTGGGATAAAACTCTGGACAGAAATGCCAAACTGGCAAGGTGTGAGCTCTGAGAAATTCAGGGGGAGTGAGGGGTCACTGTAGGTAGGAGCTGCGTCCTCCTCTGAGGTGGACAACATTTTCTCCTTCTGGTGATCCTCAATGTCAGCAGTATTGATCTCCATGGTAGATCTCTGCACAGACAGTTTGAGGAACCTTACAACTTACAACACCAATTCAAGAGCTCAAGGACATCTGTCAACGTTACATTACTAGGGAAAACTACCGATGAATGACAGTAGTAGTCAACACTATTCGGTCACCTGTAAATTATTTCCATAAAATAATGTTGTTGTTCCGATAAGACTCGTGTTTCTAGGTCACTAACGTTACAGCTAACATGAACTCCACATTTTGTACGGACAAACCGCCATGCCAAAGTTCATAACATTTCCAAAAGTAATGTTTCTCTGACTTTTGCTGAATGCTAATATTGCCCTGCTTGTGCTTCATAATAAATGCGATTACTGAGTGAATAAGTTAAAATAACACCTACATCTGACTACTGTCAGAGTTACTATACTATCCGCTAGCTAAAATTTCAGGGGGAAAAATAAAGTTAGTTGTTATTTATTCATTCGACACGCAACCTAACGTTGCATATTAACGTTAGTGCTGAAGATAACTGACTGAAAGTAAACTATACTTACCTAATAAATTTAAGGTAAAAAAGGATTGTTTGCTGTTAAAATAACATATATCTGTATAAAACATAAGTATAAATCGCTTAGATCTCAACACATTTTCATTGAGAAAATAAAAACAATAAAAGGGAGCGAAGAGAATTCAAATCACGCTCCACGCCAGAGCCCGTGGCAGCATATAGATCCCTCCGCGACAAAAAAAAATGCCCAAATCGTTATCAGTACACACTTATCCAACTTCAAAAAACTCACTGTATTACACACACTTATTTATAACTGTCAAAAATTATAACAACACTGCACGTTGTTTTAAAACGCTTTTAATTGAGAAATTACATCGTTCGGAGGAACTAACTTTCGCATGTTTTTCAGTAAGACCCGGAAAAGGCCAGAACTCATTTAATATGAATTGGCCAATAGAAATAACACAAACATATCACGTGACCGTCCAAAAAAGAAAGGGGGTGGGGGGTGGTGGTGGGGGGATAGATTTTCTAATTTTAATTATTTAGGATACACTGTACTCGATTTTTTTTTCTTGTAAACGACACTAATCAGTAGCTCAGCTGCAAAAAGCAAGCGAAATCTATTTTACTGATGTTTTGTGGTATGTTTGGGGGTTTTTCACTGATCCAGCTGGAGTGAAACTTGCACCTTCAATTGTAAGGCCCCATCTTTTGTTGGCTTTATTGAAACCTAACAACTGGAGCTTCACTGCATTCCTCTCTCAGCCTGTTGGTTCACAGCTGACCTGATGCTCAAAGTTAACTCCCCAAATCTGTCATCCAGACAGGTAGCTGTCAACATTTCTTGCTGGAGGTTATATAGTGTGACTACTGTACTAGAGATGTGGGTTTTGGGCAACAGTAGCAGGGAAACATAGTGCTTTGTGTCCATTAACATGCTTTTCTTTTTGGTTTTTAAAAGTGAGGTTTTAAATAAAAAGATGGCTCTGATGTTCAGTTGGCTATATACTAAACACCAAAATGAATGGTATCATAAGAAACTATTAAAATATATTTAACCATAAATATCAAATGTTCATGTGGTATACAATAATTTAATATCCTCTTTATGATTGAAAATCAATATGCCCAAAGAAGTGTGTGAACGGTGGTCTATTCAAATACGCACAGAGTTCCTCCTTTCGTGAGTTTGTGGTTCTAATTTAATTTATTTAGGATACACTGTACTCGATTTTTTTTTCTTGTAAACGACACTAATCAGTAGCTCAGCTGCAAAAAGCAAGCGAAATCTATTTTACTGATGTTTTGTGGTATGTTTGGGGGTTTTTCACTGATCCAGCTGGAGTGAAACTTGCACCTTCAATTGTAAGGCCCCATCTTTTGTTGGCTTTATTGAAACCTAACAACTGGAGCTTCACTGCATTCCTCTCTCAGCCTGTTGGTTCACAGCTGACCTGATGCTCAAAGTTAACTCCCCAAATCTGTCATCCAGACAGGTAGCTGTCAACATTTCTTGCTGGAGGTTATATAGTGTGACTACTGTACTAGAGATGTGGGTTTTGGGCAACAGTAGCAGGGAAACATAGTGCTTTGTGTCCATTAACATGCTTTTCTTTTTGGTTTTTAAAAGTGAGGTTTTAAATAAAAAGATGGCTCTGATGTTCAGTTGGCTATATACTAAACACCAAAATGAATGGTATCATAAGAAACTATTAAAATATATTTAACCATAAATATCAAATGTTCATGTGGTATACAATAATTTAATATCCTCTTTATGATTGAAAATCAATATGCCCAAAGAAGTGTGTGAACGGTGGTCTATTCAAATACGCACAGAGTTCCTCCTTTCGTGAGTTTGTGGCGCAGTTGAGTACACTGAGATCAGAAGCAACTGTGAGCCTCTCTCCACAGCTGGGTCTGTCAATCACATAAAGCATGTGGCTTCTTCTCTTGACACCAGGCAAGGCTGTGCAAGTCGATGGAAGCTTGGCTGTTGCTGTTGTGCAGCACAGGCTGGGGAAATGAAACAGCTCTAGACATTCACAGATGAAATACCACTGGTGTATGAGTTCCTGTCCAGTGAGATATTTGCAATCTGAAAAACTGGATGTCTTACGAGAAAATGACCAACACATGTATTTGTTAATACACCTATACATATTGACTAATGATGCTAATATTTTTAAAACTGAGTTATGATGATGAGCTATGTTATTAAATAAATGTTTTTGTGTTTCTTTAAAGTGTATATTTTTCTTCTAAGCCCTAATTTTATTCATCCAGCATAGGTCTGGAACATACTGTATGTCAACACAATGGAGACAGACAGTCATTCATGGTCACATTCACACCTATGGGCAATTCAAGGTTACCTAACCACTGAGCAGCTGAATGTTTTAACTATCTTCAGACACACACATCTGGTAGTTTAGAAGAAGAAGAAGCAGCAGCTTTATTTTACTGTAACACGTACAATGAAATTTTGTTTGGAGCCAAGGGCCCCAGGCCGTCATACGCATACGTGCCACCATCAGGGGAAACTTGGGGAGATCAGTGTCTCGCCCAAGGCCACTTCGACACGTGCAGGCACTGAGATTCAAACCCTCAACCTTCCAGCTGGGAGACGACTGCTCTACCCGCCGTAGCACTGTATTGGTATTGGTTACTGTGACAGAAAATACACTAATAAGATAAACTTCACGCCAATTTATTATCTCATTTGTATGTTTATCTTATCTTAATCACAAATAAGTAGTTATACATATTTTTGTTCAAGACATAATGACAGAAATACCTCATGATGAGGTAAAAGTAGGTCTAGACCTGGTTGGGAATCAATGACTTAAAATGTGCTGTAGAAACATGCTGTCCAGTATTTATCTGCTGTATATGTGTAAGGGGTTACTCTAGCAAATTTGTTTTGCATGTGTAAAGCTTGTGGAGGCCAGGATATGCAGATCCTGCATTCCCATAGTGCAACCCAATATCTTTTTTGTCTATTGGAAAACATCGTCTGAAGGCTTTCTTACAAATTTGTAGTCTCCGAGCTGAGGCAGCAGTAACTCTGATGAGTGTCATCATCAGGTTTGTTATCTCTCCAGAGCCATAGATGACATTATGCTACTGTTTTTATAGGCAGAGTAATATTTCCTGTGACTAGGAAACTGTCCATTGTCCACTCGTCTCTATTAAACTCGCACACCTTGAGCATATCTCTATTTTTATTTGTGTATATGTACACATATAAAAAATAAGAACATATGTACAATGGTAATAAATATCAACATGTTTGTACAAGTGAAATAAGTTACTTAACAAATTTTAAAACAAACATAAAAGTTCAATAACAGACAAAACAAAATTGGGGTGAAATATAAACAGGATGAAAATAGAATAATGCAAACAATAATGTGAAAAAACTGCAGAACTTAAAGAGAGAGAACATACTGTATTATAAGCAAACAACTGCGCAAAAACTAAAGCGATGCACATTAAGTACAATACACATGCATTTTGAGGCCTGTATTCCTTTATCATTTTCATTTTTGCAACATGTCACATTAATAGAAAAGCCTAATTGTGAAAAAGAATCATATTAAGACATAACCAAGTACCAGTGTAATGAGCGAATGTGTTTTAGCTTTCTGCTTTGAGTTATGTAACACTATAAAGAGGTCACATTCTTGAACTGATCAAGAGGAACTTATTTGGTTTATCAGGGGCTAACAAATTAAATAATGATTAAAGTTTTGGTACACTGTTCAGACTTTGATAAAGCGAAGGCATAAAGAATTGGGTCCAGCATATCACTACTGACATGTAAACAGGAAGCAAACAGGAAGTCCATCAGGTTCAAGACTTGTTGCACTTTGCTTGAGGGTGCAGATAAAATATGCAAAGAGAGATTGCAGACATCAGCTCAGTGTAGCCAAGTGAACAGACTGCTGAGACTTAAATATCGATCTGAAATCAAATAAAATTAATTAAAGTATTTCATCAAGAACAAAAGCAACTGCAGTCTACTTTGGCTTATCCAAAATGTGAAGAGGCACAGAAAAAGTAAACACGTTGAAATGCAGCCATGAATTCCTGTACAACCCTTGAGCCATATACATATTTTTATTTTATTTATTTTTTTCAAAGAAAGCATTAGTGTTCCACAGTTTGTAAAAGTCCAAAAATGATCAATCAAAATGATGCACTTGTACAAGGACGATCATATCAAAGCTGTACAGTCCACTTGCAGAGGATCATGCAACATTAGGATGGACTGCTGATGGCTGAGTACCTCTTCAACCTTGTGATGTGATTGAGATATTCTACATCTCTCTCAGAGCTCTGTACACAGCAGGGCACAACAAAGTATTTATGTCCTCCCCCTGCTTTCTTGCTGTGCTCTCGTCCCGACAGACACGTCCCAAAATATAAAAGCCAACCCTGATGGATAAAGCACAGAAAGAGGACAAAATCATGTAAAGTAATTCATTTGTAGTGTTGTTTTCTGCTTTCTAGAAATTAGGGTTTTTTTTTAGGACATCATAACATCATCATGGAACATGTTGAGCAGATTGACCTATTAGAGACTTTAGTATAATAATTTCAAACTATTTAATCTGGTAACACTTCATTATGCTCTTCTGTACCACTGTAGGTGACTAGAAAATAACATGAATATATAAGAATTTGCAGCAATTGTAAAACTAATGACACAGAGTTACATACAGTATGTCAATTTTGATTGGTATGAAAAGGGTGCAAAATTATTCAGCCCCTTTACTTTCAGTGCAGCAAACTCTCTCCAGAAGTTCAGTGAGGATCTCTGAATGATCCAATGTTGACCTAAATGACTAATGATGATAAATAGAATCCACCTGTGTGTAATCAAGTCTCCGTATAAATGCACCTGCACTGTGATAGTCTCAGAGGTCTGTTTAAAGCGCAGAGAGCATCATGAAGAACAAGGAACACACCAGGCAGGTCTGAGATACTGTTGTGGAGAAGTTTAAAGCCGGATTTGGATACAAAAAGATTTCCCAAGCTTTAAACATCCCAAGGAGCACTGTGCAAGCGATAATATTGAAATGGAAGGAGTATCAGACCACTGCAAATCTACCAAGACCTGGCCGTCCCTCTAAACTTTCAGCTCATACAAGGAGAAGACTGATCAGAGATGCAGCCAAGAGGCCCATGATCACTCTGGATGAACTGCAGAGATCTACAGCTGAGGTGGGAGACTCTGTCCATAGGACAACAATCAGTCGTATACTGCACAAATCTGGCCTTTATGGAAGAGTGGCAAGAAGAAAGCCATTTCTTAAAGATATCCATAAAAAGTGTCGTTTAAAGTTTGCCACAAGCCACCTGGGAGACACACCAAACATGTGGAAGAAGGTGCTCTGGTCAGATGAAACCAAAATCGAACTTTTTGGCAACAATGCAAAACGTTATGTTTGGCGTAAAAGAAACACAGCTGATCACCCTGAACACACCATCCCCACTGTCAAACATGGTGGTGGCAGCATGATGGTTTGGGCCTGCTTTTCTTCAGCAGGGACCGGGAAGATGGTTAAAATTGATGGGAAGATGGATGGAGCCAAATACAGGACCATTCTGGAAGGAAACCTGATGGAGTCTGCAAAAGACCTGAGACTGGGACGGAGATTTGTCTTCCAACAAGACAATGATCCAAAACATAAAGCAAAATCTACAATGGAATGGTTCACAAATAAACATATCCAGGTGTTAGAATGGCCAAGTCAAAGTCCAGACCTGAATCCAATCGAGAATCTGTGGAAAGAACTGACAACTGCTGTTCACAAACGCTCTCCATCCAACCTCACTGAGCTCGAGCTGTTTTGCAAGGAGGCATGGGCAAAAATTTCAGTCTCTCGATGTGCAAAACTGATAGAGACATACCCCAAGTGACTTACAGCTGTAATCGCAGCAAAAGGTGGCGCTACAACGTATTAACTTAAGGGGGTTGAATAATTTTGCACGCCCAATTTTTCAGTTTTTTTATTTGTTAAAAAAGTTTGAAATATCCAATAAATTTCGTTCCACTTCATGATTGTGTCCCACTTGTTGTTGATTCTTCACAAAAAATTACAGTTTTATATCTTTATGTTTGAAGCCTGAAATGTGGCAAAAGGTCGCAAAGTTCAAGGGGGCCGAATACTTTCGCAAGGCACTGTACTGACTGAAAACTGCCACTACAAGTAAACAAGTTAAACAGATATTTCAGTGTTACAAAGGTCACTCTTAGGTCAACTTATTTTGATTCCGGTTAGATTTAAACTTTTTAAAAAAATATATAAAATATACTAGCTGTGTATGGGCCCTTTTCTTACCAATTTGGCTTGAAAGTAGTGTTTCTGATGCACCTGCCCCTCAAGACTTTATTAAAAGAGTGCATAAGGACTACATTTAATGAACGAGCTTGGTGAAATGGTCCAACATGTATAACAAGGCTCAGAATCTACAGGCTTGCTAACAGCTCTGTGAAGCTGTACATGGATGGTGCTTAAACCTAAATGCACTTAAAATCCACCTATTACTATTCTCCTTGTATGACTTAATATAAGGTGTGCATAAGTGGTATTACTCTGAGCCGGCAATGCCAGATGAGAAGGCCGATACCACTCACCTGATAGTCCACTAAGTATGAAGCTGTAGCAGTGAGACAGCTATCTTAGCTTAGCATAATGGCTGGAAAATGAGACAAAGTCAGCTTGAGTCTGTACACCTACCAGAGCCTCTAAGGCTCACTAATTAACACATTATACTTGTAGCTTGTCTCTTGTCTTGTGTGTGCAAAGAAGTGTAAAAACAACAAGTTGCAGACTCCAGTAAGTCCCTGCTCCTGGCCAAGAAATTGTCTGGCACGTAACCCCCATGTCAAACTGTAATTTGTTGTTTCACACAATGGCTTTTGTTTGCATTAAACAAACAATACAATATGTTATTTAGTGAGCATTTTTGTTTTTTACCATTTGTAAGAGTCAGCCTGTTTTCCCCCTGCTTTGGCTTTATGCTAACTGTCGCATAGCTATAGCTTCATATTTAACAGAAAGATAAGAAATTGTTATTGATCTTCTCATCTAATTTATAGAAAGAAGGAAAGCAAATAAGTTCAGCATTATTTTCCGCGATGCTGAATTATTTCATTTACAGATGAGTTGAGCAAAGAGACAGCAGGATAAATACCACTACAGCATAATGAGCCAAAAAAGTATATACGTAAGACGAGACCGAGACAATACACAATATTGGGTTCACGAGAATGAGATGAGATGGTATTGTAACAGTTTTAAATCTTCAATGACGTATTATTACGGAGAAATTACTGGAGAAATTGTGTTTTATTCAGTTGAAAGTCACCAAATGCAAAACACTGCAGGCGCATTTTGAAATGTTTGAACTAATCTTGTAATGGATATCTACTTTTTGTATATGAATTATCATATGCAGTAAAGGACAACAATATGCAGGCACTGTAAAGGGTTTTGCCACAAAGTCAACTGATTGCCTTCTCTCCTGTAGGATTTCACACGAGTCTCTTCAGACCTTATAACTCTGCAGGAACTATGCATGAACTCCAGGCTGCGTTTAGACTGAGTTTACACCTGTTTCAAAGATGTGAAAAAACACAGCCCTCTGCATTCATTTTTATGGTGGATTACATTCACTGCAGCCAGTAGCAGCATGCCAGGGGGCTACGGCAAAATGACACAAAAAAATTGGATCTGGTTCAACTTTCACCGCACTGAACGGTGACATCAACTGACAAAGACGCTGCATTGATCGAGAAATATCATGTTTTAATATCACGAGATCTTGTGGCGTGAGATCTCGTCACACCCCTGGTAGTAAGTGAATGGGAAATTGTTAAAAGTAACAACTTTGCTCTAATCTGTTGGTATGAATTTAATGAAGTGGAACAATACCTTTCACTTGTTCATGGCTGCTTCCCAACTGAGGCCAGTAGTCTGTCAGCAATCAGTCTGTCTCTTCTTCTATACAACACCGTGCGTGTGTTCTTTATGGGTTGGTGTGTTTTACAGTGCTCTTCCTCTGTATAAGTCCACAGTAGCCCCGGGTCAGTCTCTGGACATCAGTAAAAGAGAAGGGTTTCTTGGGGTTCAAGGGTGCATTGCAAGCACACTGTAGTCCAGGGTGGTTGGCGTTCAGAGAACTGTGATTGTATGTGTGTGAGGTGGTAATTTACTTCTTGGCAGTGCAAGTTACCACCCTGACCAAACACATAAAATGTAAAGCACTTATTGAGACATCCACAGCAGTCGCAGCAGTCAAGAGTTCAACTACATTCTCCGTGCCTAATGTCTTCACGTCTACTTCAATTTGGAATTAAATGTGCAATTACTGTTCCTCCTTTAAGAAATGAATGCAAATAGCCTTTTCGTTTCCAAGGAGATGAACAAACATCCAAAAGGGCTTAACCAAAGCACTTATCTGTTACAGACTATGACTCTTGTGTACTTGTGGTATATTGGACTTGAAGCTGTGTTTGAAGGTCACCATGCAGGGCTGAGTGAGGAGAGGGGAGCCATTAGTCACCTAATAACCATTTGAACATCGCTGTATAGTCCGTAAGACATAGAAAAAGAACAACAAAAAATGTCTTAATCCAATCCATCCATCACAACAAATTAAAGTGGCAGGGATTCGAGGAGTTTTGCTGGGGGTAAATACAACATGAGTGAAAATACAAATTCGAGTACAGAATGTCTTGAGAGATTGTCCTTCATTAAAAAAAAAAAATCCCTCGTGCGCCTTTCACTCTAAGTTTCTTCATTTTTCATTTTATTTCCTCGCTTTGTCTCTCTCTCTCTCTCTCTGTCCCATACAGAGCTCTTGCCACAGGGACATGATTGTCGTCTAGCTTCGAGATTAATTAGTCTTTTTATACTGCTCTCACGCTGTGGGGCCCACAAATACAAAAAGGGAAGACGTGCTTCCGGTTTCTAAGTGTAGTAAGCTGAAAAAGTCTCAAAGGAACAGAGTGATTGAGAATCAGTTCAATATTTCCAGTCGGGCGCACTTGCCATTTGTCAACTGCTTTCAGCACAGGGGCTAAAAGCCTCACTTGGTCCATTCAATGTCAAAGAAATGTGCCCTTCAGAAGACATGTAACACCGTTTGTTTGATTTTCATGCTTGAGGCGTTCTCCTCTGGTTTCAGCCTTTTTAAATACACAATTTACACAAGTGGCAATTGCACAGTGGAAGCAGAAAAAGTCACAACGATGACTGCGTCTTGCCCAGAACAGAATAATTATAGGAGTGCATGTTGGTGAACACAGTGTATGAGCATATATTTAACATGCTGTGTGCTATAAATATCGTCAGTGAGCCAAACAGGCATTGGCAGAGTGAGAGAGAAAGCATGGTGGATTGACAGCGAGTCATTGAAAGAGAGAGAGCAGGCATCCTCAAAAGGAGGGAGGTAGGTTGGTTGTTTTGTTTTTCCAACTCAGAAATGGAGACGGAGGAGGACAGGCCTAGACGGATGACTCCTCGGGATTGGCATCAGGCAGCACGCTCCTCTGCTGTAGAGTGCGTCTCAGCTCTTCCTTGAAGGGACTGGAGTAGTCGTTCCCGCCCATGCCAAGGCCTCCCAGCCCACCGCCCCCAGCGCCAGCCCCACTAGCCCTCTCCTCCCCTGCTGTGCTCAGGTTGAGGCGGATGTAGCCGTTGCTACCGGACCCTCGAATGTTAGTGAGACTGAGCCGGCTAGGGGAGTGGATGGGCTGGCCAGGAATGGCGCTGGGTGACGCCGTGCTGCTGACGCTGCTGGGCCCCAGGGCGTGACCGGGAACGATTTTCAGTGAGCCGTCTGAGTAGTAGTAATTGGCACCTGTCTCCCAAAAGCGATCCTCATCACTGGGCATCTTGCTGGGCACAAAGGTAGGTGGCTCCTTGGGCAGGGTGATGGGGTAGACCAGGGTGCTCTCGAGAGGTTTCATGTCAGCTCCCTTTCCCAGTGCCAGCTTCAGCCTCCTGCGCAGGTAAAGAGCAGCTATAAGGAGCATCAGACATGCTGCTCCAAGGGTGATCACCAGCACCCAGAAGAGCCCCATGCTGCTGTCTGGAGCCCGGGCCTCCATGAAGACTGGAGCGCTGGCTACCACGGCCACCTGGTAACGCTCTGTCTGAAACTTGACCCCCTGCTCCTCAGAGTAGCAGATATAGCGACCTGCTTGCATCTGGCCAGCGTCAGGGACGACAAGGGCCTTGAGGGTCCTGTCGAAACGTGGCCCTCCAGCCTCGGGATCACCAAGCTGGAGCTCACGGTCATTGAGAACCCAACAGGGCTGAGCCAGGTTGGAGACCAGCTGGCAAGGCAGCACCATGTCAGACCCCACTACTACTGTTACGTTCCTCAGACGGGAGTGCTCTGCAGAAAGAGAGGACAGGTGGAGGAGGGTGGAGAGTGGAGGGAAGGTTCAAATGAGCAGAGGTTAAGTGTGACCCATAAAAATTTCATTTCATACTCTACAGCAGGCAGCTCTGTTCTGATTAATTCAATTTATTCAGTTCAGTCCAAATATATTCACTGAGCTCAGCTCATGCCCATTCTCTGTCCTTGTTATAGAATTTTCAGAAGGGGCCCCTACTGAGATGTGGCCCTAAACTCACCAGGGCTGGGGATGGAGACGGGCTTATCAAATTTGGGTTTTCCACGGCTGAACCTTTCCAGCATGAGGTCCTGTGACAGGGATGAGGTTGACCTGTAGGGGACAGAACAGAAAACAGAGCAGAAGATTAATAAAGGTCTCTTATTAGAGCTGAGGGACATGTCCACACTGAGTTCAACAGATAACACAGGATCCACTAAATGTATGTACAAGCTGCTGTGTACCCATAACAATAATAATACTCAAATGAACCAAAATCTATATAAAACACTCCAAAACAAGTTTAGACAGTCTTTTTTTTTTATTTGTTATAAATATCTAAGTTCTTGATTTTAGCTACAGGTGGCCTTTAAATGTTCTTTTAGTACAATATCAATCTTTGCCTGGCATTCATCAGATTCCACCCTGGCCACAGCTTGTCAGTATGTTTTTATGGTCCCCAACTGCTCTACAAGGCTGACTTCAGAAATCATAGTCTGTGAAGGAGAAGAATTTTACTCAACAGCTTTAGGGTAAAAGTCTGTAAAACCTGCAAAGAAACGGGCTTCATACAGCTGTAAGGAGCTGTTTATATGTATCCAACTTTTGAAGGGCACATAATATATAGTAAGTGTTCCAAAGGGCTGTCCAATATTTGTATTTAACAGCTTCCTTGGAAATATCAATACCAAGCCCCAAAATACCTATACTGTTGCATATCTAGTATATAGTATAAATGGATGAGTGCACATATGTGCCCTGCTCACCCGCGGTGGAGGTCGATGCGGACGCAGGCCCGACCCTCGCTGTCCCAGGCACAGTAGGGGTCTCGAGCGAGCAGACAGTCTGGCTGCGATTGATAGCGACTGCAGTTGGCCAAGGGCAGCTGGAGAACCTCAGAACGAGAGCCGATGTACAAGTACTTCTAAAGCGAGAAACGGAGAGAGAAGAATAGAAGAAAGACAAAGAACAGAGGCAGCCATCCACCCAGAGACAAAAACCAGAGAGACAAAAAACAAGAAGATAGATAAACAAAGAGAGAGAGAGAGAGAGGGAGAGTGGCTCAGTTAGGGGTTAGAGGAGATAATGGGATAATCACCCTCAATTACAATAACATTCACAACCTCGACCCTCTTCCAATCCAATCTGGGTTACATTCTTTTTGCAAAAGCAGTTATAAAGGGTCTGCTCATGGTAAGCCAGCATTAATGAGATAAGCAATGGGCTTTAGGGCTGGCAACGCCCCGTCAAAATTGCATCGATCTGTGGACATGCCATTGTAGAACCACTGGGACACGGCCGGTGTCAACACACGGGTTCAGCTGAAAGGGCTGGGAGACTGAGAAAACAAAAGAGCCAGAGGTTCACTTCTACACAGTGGCGAAGGACTGTTATTACTGTTATTGTGAAGGGGGTTTTGAATTCAGGAGGCATCCATGAAAAAGGGCAGCGTCGATAAAAAACATCTGCTGAGTGACACTAGTCAACTGGCATTGTGCTGCCTGCCTGTTGTCAGTGAATCCATGATTGTAAGGGCACTAACATATCAACAGAACACAAAGTCCCACTGTTACCACTGAATACCAATGACCAAGTGATGCAACAGCAAAGCAAGCCAAACTAAACTGCTTTTGAGGAATATGATCAGAAGCAGGAGAGAAACATGCTGGTTGTGCTAGTCAGACAGGAGGCTCACAAGACAAGAAAAGAACTTTGTATAACTTTTCCCCTTGAGAGACCATTAAAATTTCTCATCTGTTAGAAAGACAGAAAACAACACATCTAAAAACCTATGGTAATAATACACATACGTACAGTACACGCCTACATGTGTCTGTCACTGTTGTGAGTGGGAGCAGCTGGAAACTCAAACTTAAATGATCAAGTAAAGAAGAGGAAGGAAATATCAGTCTTCTACAGTCTACTTCAGTCTCAGTTTGTTGTATAAAATCTGGCCTGGTAACCTGTTTTTCACAAAAAAAAAAAAAAAAATGGAAGTGAGCTGGGATACTGGAGTGACAAAAGACATCAGTATGCTCCTACAGAAGCACTTTAGAACCAACAGTTTGCCATTCACTTTAGACTGTGATTGACCAAGGTAAGAACTTCTCTTGCAAGCCCTCATTTTTCATGCTTTACACAATTATTTGTGCTGGCTTTTCACCCCACCTCCTCATGTGGCTGTAAGGAACAGTTATAAGTACCTTTTCTGTCCGATGTGATCTTTTTAAGCACATGCTTGCCCTTAGTATAGAAAGTAAGGGATGTAAAAGAAACAGGTGTAAATAAGAATGGACAAAGTTGATAAAACAGAAGCCGAGATGTTGTATCTTGATTTTCTCTTACTAGTTTGGGTAAAGCTCCAAAAACACTGGGTGAATCTTTTTGTTTGACTCTGCCTGTGTGGCAAATACCCAGATCTTTCAAACTCCCTGCCCTCAATTTATAATGGAGACTTTCCATTAAAGTGTGTAGTCTCACAGCCTAGTCCAAGCTGACCTCGACATCATCAAGAGGATTTTTTTCTCAGACTTGACAGGGTTCCTCCAGAGCCCGTTTTCACGTGTTATATAGACCCCATGTGCATCTCAGTCTGCAAAATTGGTGGTATCCTTGCTTCCTTACCTTCGAGTGAGAGATGGTCAGGCTGTCCACCGGCTGGGCTGTCTCAAACAACTGAATCTCCTCTATCACGTAGGTCTCAGAGCCCAGGATCACCACTCTCTGCAGCCATCCCTCTGCTGTAGCACATGGAAGAAGGAAGAGGATTTGGCTCACATCACCTTTGTTTTCTTCAATCAAAAATTCCCTACAAATTTCTGCATCCCCTCAGGGCAATTTTTCATGGTATGCATAAAAACAGATCAGCATTTCAGTAGTTGGCTGAGTCCTGAAATAAACTACCCAATAAACACACACGTCTGACAGCCAAACAGCTCATTTAAATATCCCTGATATAACATTAGAAATGATCTGTACACACACCTCAGACTGCACACTAGTTCATTTGATTAATAATGGTATTCTACAGTAACTTTACGCATAGACCCGTGACTGCATACAAGTCATTTAAATATTGATAATCTGCAAACAAACACTTGTGCCTGCGCAGTATTTAACTATTAATGATATAATAATACATTCACAAACACACCTGTGACTGCAGAGAAGTTCATTCTTTTCATTAAATATTAGTGGCGAGGTATTATACTATACAAATACAACAGTTCATTTACATATTAAGTCACAAGCTGATCTAACTCACTGACTCTTTTAAGATGAATAATATTTGATGTACTGCTTTCATAAGTGTTATAAAATACAGTTGCAGTTATGCTGCCAAAATGTCTGCTGAAACAAAGCCCTGCTAAACGCAATGAGGAAATGCTCTCCATAGAAGAAGGAAACTTGGTCAGATACATGACAACAAATGCTGTTAGCTACAGTGTCATCAAGTTGTCTGCAACTTTCATCAACTTCAATTTGTGAAACCTTGACGCTAGCTGCACTAAAATTTCACGCCGCTCTGCAACTGATGAAAACAGAAAATGAAAAAGAAGGCAACCTCTACCGTGTGAACCTACAGGTGCATTACTGAGTCCAGCTCAGCAAGAAACCATTTAAAGGTGAATTTAAAAGAGCTGAGATGCTGTTCCCAGCCTAAAAAGACCTTGGGTAAAGGCAACATTATCAGAGACATTTTGATGACTCTTAAGCTGTGGGTGGGGAGCTGATGCTGGAGGAGGTCCTTTACTCCTTTCATGTAGGGCATTGTGACCAAGTTAAGATCCCTGGTGATGAAAGGTGTTTCAGGCACAGCTGGTGGGGTGACCTTGACGTGTGTGCTTATCTATGGTGTTACATGCTTGCATGTGCTTTCTCATGTGATACTCCCAATTAAGAGATTGCCACAGATAATATGAAAAAATAACCTTTAGCCAACAGGAAACTTGAGAGAAGGAGACACATGTGCACACAAACAGCAGCCATATCATCACACTTGTCTCTCACATCGTCAGGAGCCAGTGTCGGCTAATCCCTCAATCCTCTAGCCGGGTTTCTCTGAAAAACAGCCTCAACAAGCACTCCCTCTCTTTTCACATCAGCTGTCGCTATGCTGCAGCTAATAGCTAATCAAGCCCTCAGCCCAATTGGCACTATGAGCGCACGTCTGCCAAGGGCCCTGTTGAGTTTGTGCTGTGAAGCACGACAAGCGGGGATGACTGCACTTGGCTCAGGGAGTGTGAGTGTGTGTATATCAATTTGTGAGTGTGTTATCCATGTGTGTGTCCGCGGTGGCCTCCCTGCTTGCCAGCAGAGAAACCCTGAGTCCGCTGTTGTCACACTGTCAGTTGTCACAGTCACTGCGGTGATCTGAATGATAAGTAGCCGAGTCTCTCTCCATTCATGAGATGAGCTGCATTCAAATTCCCATTCCCTGGAATCCACTGTCAGATCTGTGTTCCTCAGGATTAAGGTTGTAGGTAGGGCTGGCTGACTTCAGATACATGCCAAAACACGACACCTGTGTATGGGTCTGATGGCTACTGCCTGGAAATATTAATTAAGCCATGCATACGTAGACATTTCCTTCGATGCATGAAGATGGATCCGCATGCAAATCAAGTCCTTAATTGAAACCCAGCTGACGTCTGGCCAGATGGTACGTTGTTTTGTGCCTGTACCTGTCCCTGTCTGCTGCCATAACCTGTAAGTTCTCATCTTCTTGGCAAATGCTGTGTGCAAGTCAGAGACACAAACACATACTCATCCAGAGTGGGAGAATATGAAGAAAGACTGTGCAGCTACAATATATTTATACTTCAAAAAAAATTTAAGGATTTGAAGTGTAAGAGCTGAAAGCTGATGAAATATTACTGCTGAAAGTTTAATTTGAGGTTTGTTCCCTGTGCGGTCAGAATGATGTAGTACAATTGCTTGAATTTTACTGGCTGATTGAGGGATTATATCAGTAAAAAAAAAAAAAAAGCACCAGCATTTTTCACCAACAATAGGAGCCGTCTTGTAATTTGTACCTGTGCCAATGAAGAGCATGTTGTACGCCCGCTGGTCCAGGGCATTAACCCTATCCACCGCCAGCCTTGTGAAGTTCACACCCTTGGTGAGCAGCAGGGGGCGTGCCAGAGCTTTGTCCTCCATCAGCGGGTGCTTCTTGGCAAAGTTGAGCGTGGCGTCAGGCAGCTGCAGAGAGCTGTTGTAGCCATTCTCCCTGTCTGAGTTAGTTATACACTGCAGCACAGAGAGAGAGAGAGATGGGGAGACAGGGAAGGAAAAAGGAGCAAGGATGAATTGAAGAGTGAGAAGGGCCAAGAAGGAGAAAGAAGAAGAGGAGGAAACTTCTTAGCTGCAGCTGGTGCAGGCTGGCATGGTTAGTTGGCTTGGAGATGACTGCCCTCACTCCCTCATTCCCTCCCCTCCTCTCTTCTACTCCATCTTTCTTTCACCCTCACCTCCGCCAGCCATTACACTCCTTCCTCTGCTTCCTTTTCGTCCTGGATCATTACATTCTTAGCTTTTTCTGTCTTGCCAGCTTTGGCTGGGCTACCCTATGCCACCCATACTTCCCTCCCTCCCATTCTTATTATCATTCAATCCCTTCTCTTCCCATCATCTCTCCTTTGATGATTTAGTTGTAGATAAAAAGGCATGTGCACAAAAAGTCTATTATGAAGCAGTAATCATGCATTTTCTTGCTGCCTGAAGTTGTCTGGAAATATTTGCCTCACATGTGCCAATACAGGATTCCCAGTTTCTTACCGATCCAGGCCGTGGGACAGGGACAGCACCGGTGTAGCGTCCCCACCTCTGGGATGTCTCCCTGTACTCCTTATAGGATCCCTCGAACACCTTCTTCACGTCACCAATCGGGTACTGGCACACTGCCGACACATCCACATCCCCCCTGAAACATGGTGACAAGGGTGGAAATTAGTGGTGTGTAGCAGTAAAAACTGAGAGACAAATTACCTGTCATAGCCTTGTGGGAAATATGACTTTCAATAGTAAGTACTTTCTGAATGCAGCACAACTAAAGCCAGACAAGGATGTGATGTACTAAACTGTGTGGAATAGGTAACATTGTCAAGGTGATCACGCGTGCTTTTAAACAACATGTTCAGTAATCACAGTGGAGCAAACAAATATTAACGCTACAGCTAAGCTGTTCTTCATTTAGTGAACTGCAGTGACTGGACGCACTGACATCTCTTTCTGTGAAGCAAAGTGATGTACAAATTGATGTACGTGTCATAATTAGCTTCATACACCAGTTAAATCAATCATTTTGTGCTGCTTAGGAAATGCATTTCATTTAATGGTGAACGACCCCAAGTGGGGCTAAAAATGAATACTAACATATGACCCATACATATTAAATAATGCATGTACTCTTTATCTCATTAATAGATTTGATTTCCATGATCATTCACTGGAATGAAAACTTTTTTTTTTAACTTAGCTGTCAAACTGTGCCACTGACATATTAATATATAAAAAAAGAGTTACAAATAAATCAAGCTTTGTACCACAAAACATGTTTTTTGGAGCAGGTGAGGTCACAGCTCCAAATGCAGTTTTAAATGTAGTCTGTACTGCTGCTGTAAAATGTCATTTTTTTTAAAAAGCTGTTAACATTTAAGAAGAGGTTGTGTGCATTGATTCGTATAATGTGATTTGCTCAGTGGAAAAAGTGTTCTTATACAGTCTGGAACAGTACTGTTGATGTGCAGCGGTGCAACGGATTTTATAAGGTGAACATCAAAACCAAAAGACAGTGCTGATGTCTCAGCATGTTAAAAAGCTAGCCTATTCAGTCAGATTACAGCTTGAACTCCAAGTCATCATTTACATAATGTCCATTTATCTTAATATTATCTCTAACAAAGCCAGGGGGCTTTAAGGAATACCCAGCGAGTCACAGAGACAAAAAGGATTAGTCGTTTCTCAGAAGTAGCTAGAGCACTGAATGAAGAAACAAAGCTTGAAGTTCAAAGCTGGTTCACTTTGTGATATCATATCTTACTGAAGAAAACAAAAGACTCACATCAAAGGGCACAGATAGAGGAAGTCTCCAACCTCTTCCCAAAGAAAACCTCCTAACAATGCCACAACTGTGTATTATGATAGTGCTGTCAACACACTTTTAGTTATATGATTATAGATAAACTACCAGATTTACCCTTACAATTTGTTTTCTCCATTGTTATTTCATATAAAAGTGATTTTATCCATTAAGTATTTATCAATTATTTGTTTAAGCTAAAAACAGCCAAGAACAGTGAATGACAACAGAATTTGTTTCCCCTGATCAGTCCCACAAATGCTCAAGAGAAGTCATTTATTGTAGTCCAAAAATAACCAGTGGTATGATGAATTCCTGCCCCTGGGACCAAATAAAATAGTTAATACTCAAAAAGCAACAAGTGGTGATCTGCTCAGTCTGTGAATCAACAGGGCTGACTTACCTAAATATCTGTTGTGGAAAGGTCTTAGAAAGCTTTGAACCTTCTTAAGAAAACGCATCCTCTTCATGTTTTATGGCAGAGAGCCAAAGTTAATCTGTATGATTCTGTTTAGCAAATGGGTTCACTATTATTTGAAACACCACTAATAACACAAAAAGATACAAGAGTGACGGAGATGTAGATACAAGAGGTGAGCACAAGAACACTTGTATCCACTCATATTAGCTCACACTAGTGTCAGTTAAAGGCTTATTATAATAAAGGCCCAATTATGAAGTAAATACCTAATCACACAAAATGCCTAATTAGAGCTGCCATATCACGGTGACCCACAATTTATCTGACGTTGGCAATAAGATGTAGTGTCTCTCTCTGACAGCAGATGGCACATGTAGTAATTAACTCATATTTAACTGAGCATGATACTGAAATTGAGTTACATCCACAGTCTCTTACATGTCTCTGACAGCCTCTAACTCACCACTGGGCATGGAAGATGCCATAGAAAGTGGTCCCACGCCAGTCCTGCCCCGGCAGGGTGAAGATGGCCCTAAGGTTGTTGAAGGAGACGTGACGCTCTGGGAGGGAACACTCCAGCCGGGCTTTCTGGAAGGTTGTCCATTTTTTCTGCAGGGTCCTGGTACCACCCAGATCGCCCTGAGTGAAGACATATCAGGTCCTGTCATTATCAAAACACACTTCTCATACATATCACGATATCAAAATACACTTAGCTTGCTGTTATTTGACTTAAATGGTTAAGTTTCATTGTGCAGAATTTGACATTAGAAGTCTGTTTTCACATTCAATCCCATGAACGGGGAAATCTTAAATCTCATTTTAAGATGAACACACTCAACTCAGTAGGAAATCTTTTCACCAGCAGTCAAAATTATTTATATATTCAGAGATTCTGGATTTTTCAGTGAAATAAAAGAACTGATGTATTTTGAAGAATTTTTTAATGAGGTACATTTAGTACCCCCCCCCCCCATATCAGATACACAATATTAATTAAAGCACAGAAGGGTTCTTCAAGTTTCCACCTGATAATTTTACTGGAGCAAACCTCAGTCTGGTCAGTTCAGACAGAAATCTTTGAGCATGTCACTCATACACAACACATTGCTCTGCTCTTTGAAGCATATAGCCAACGCATCCTTCGCAATAATCTGGCATCTTTAGAGAACAACTGTACAGCAGCAGAAAATCCTGCTCTTTCTTGTCCTGTAGTGATTTAACCACCGTGCTGCAGTGATGTAAAAGTCTACTCTAGGGTTTGGTCAGTACACTACGACGTCACAACTGGGTGTGGTTGGTTGAGGTTCACTTTTATACTTTACTGCTGCTGTATATGCTCCAGGTCTTAGTTGTTTCCTTCACCTCACTGATGCTAAATATCATCTCTGTACATACATGTACATATCTATACAATAATAAATCTCTTCCACTGCTGTCATGGTGGAACAGGTCCTTAAAGAGCATTTAGACCCTGATGTTCAAGGGTACTATTGAAATTCAGGGTAATGATAATAACATTGCAATATACCATAAATCTTGCATATACTGCACATTAATGATTAGTCCCTCTGTTTTTTGAGCCCATCTGCCAGAGACATTTCCTTCCTATTATCCTCAGTGATTGCAGAGGCTGTATAAAGGGATTTAAAAAAATGCAAATGCTCATAATACGGCAGTGAGATATAGACACTGTGCTACTGCAGCAACAGCGGTATCAGCAGGATGTGCTGAATTATTCAATGCTCCGGTATAGTCATGTGCAAGCATCTGTTTGTAATTTGAATCAAAGAGCTTTATTGTTCATCACAGTGCAGACATTAAAGGGCACTTCCCATAAAACAGTGTGTATATTGTATACTTAATTACACACAGGTCCTCAGACTGTTAACAATCTGTCTCTGTTTTGCTCAGTATAAAGTTTAGTATGATGATATGGTTGCGCACGTAGCTGTAACATGACACTAAGCCCTTGTTGTGTCAACTACAATGTCACTGAAATCATGCAAAATAAAAAGAAGTGCTGCCTTTGGTCTCTCACAATAAAAAGTACCCCTGATGTCCATAATCACTGTGGCATGTCAAACTCAATCAGTTATCCTGAGGCCACTAATTAAGCAGATCGATGCATCTATGTCAGTGTAACTGTCTTCACACAACACTTTGTTCTTTAACTGGTTTTGAGCCAAAATTCTGTCATCTGATCTGGGTCAAGTAAAGGCATGTACAGCTACTTTCTCTGTGCAGCCATTTCTTTGTGTTTTGTTGCAGAACTACTATAAACTGTGTATTTCAAAGTATCATTTTCAAAGGAAATGTGTTTTATTGAACAGTTATTAATGTTTTGAGCCCTCATATGATGCATCTAAGTTTATTTGCAAACAGTACGTCCTGTGTTACCCATCTAGAAAGCTATGTGCTCTCAGTCTCAATAGTTGATATCTCTTGCGTGAAAACCTAGTTAAAAATAAATCAAGTGTCACTGGATCTGACTCGAAAATAAAGTGCTATCCTGTTAACTTTGCTTTCTAAGTAACATTAGGTTATTCCCAGTGAGCCCTATCAGCTTTACAGTTACACCTACAGGTATATTTATATAGTTGCTCTCTTATTTGGGCATCTCCTTTTGAAGTCTTTAGGTAACGAGTACTATCTCACATTACTAAGTGCTCAGACGCAGCTGCCAGAGCAGCTGTAGAAAACAGAAAACAGCTAATTTCAATCCAAGAGTGCATGAAACCATGATTTTACAGTCAGTACGTGTTTTGGCCTTACACCTCTGTCAGTGACAGTTCAATTACTGTTTGAATCAGTTTGTGCTTTTCTCTAGCTTTTCTCATTAATAAACATCTGCAGATATGCCACACACAGTGTGGAAATCAGGAGAGTTTAATTGAATCTGCTCAGTTTTGATTATCGTCTGAAGCGTTACCTTGCAGACGCGTGCCACTCTGGCCACAGTGAGCTCCGTATCACAGTCCAGCTCCAGCGCTCGCTCACTGAAGAAGAAGTAGATCTTGTCGTCGTCCCCTTCTTTACTGCCACTGCTCTCCCTCACCAGAGCTGAACCCACAAAGTCTGGCTCTGCACATACACACACACACGCACACACACAGCAGAGTACCATCAGAAAGTATACAGAGCAGCTGAACAGACAGTACTATCCTATAGGCGCATTTGGACTGAATCATACCACACCTCCATCTCATTCCCTGCCACCTCTTCTATTTTCGATCATCATTCCCTCATCTCTCCTCCAGTCATTTCTCGCACACTGTCTGACTGTCACACAGCAGTCCATTTTGTTTCTCTCTACCTCCTGTCCTCCCTGTCTTAGACTCTTTCTATATCCAGGCCTCATTACGGTGTGAAGGACATGTTTTTTAAGAGGTAGATACAAATTGTTTTGGACTGAGGCTGCTGGGGGCTTTAAAGTAAACCATTTTTATGTAACAGTTTTTTAAAACTAAATTACAAGAGCACATAAAAGCCTTTTCAGTATAAAAGCCTCTCAAGCCGCATTTTAAGTCATCATGACACACTACAGCTCTTCAGTGAAACCCAGGCTAATTAAATGCATTTAGTCTGGTCAGAAGAAGCTTAAATTAAGATGAGACTAGCTTCATTGCAGGTCTAGTTTTTAATAAAATCTCTGTATTAGCGAGAATAAAAAAAAAAACGGACACATCAGACACCCAAACCTCAGACTCATCTGTATGAGTCTCCTGACTCCCCCTCCATTCCTCTTACCTCTTCCATCTTTTTATTGCCAGTTATTTGTGTGTGTTCTTTCATCACCCATTTCTCCTGCTATGACTTCATCCTCTGCTCGCGCCTTCATTTCTCTCCAAGTGACTCACTCCTTTCCCCATCTCCTCGCCCCCACAAGATAACGATCCTTCGCTTCATTTCCTGCCACTCATTTCTTTCTCTCTTGTTCTTTTGCATGTTTCTGGCTTTTTATTTTTTTTAATAGAGCGGCTGTTATCATGCTAGTGTGATATTTCTTTTATTTGAATACATATTTAATTTGTCAGTGTCGCAGTATCTTATAAAAAAATCTTAAACCTGAATTGAGCGGTGTACAGGTATGGATGAATATAGAAGATGTTTTTTCCATAAATTTGAATTTTCTTCTGAATAAAATTTTAAGATACAAGTTTAAAACTGACAGGTCAGAGCAGAAGTATAAGGTATGCATTAGATTGTAATTATTATCTGTAATGTAAACTACAAAGGTTAGCATGCCTAGCGACTAGCTTACTACTAGTAGAAAGCTAGGCATAAGCTAGTAGAACAACCACTAGAACTAGTTAGTACACTCAGTTAGTTGTGAGGAAAACATCATTAGCTGCCCCTCGCTCAAGACAGCTACTCTTGCTAAGTTAGCCTTTTTCCTTACATTTAGTATGAAAAAATAAAGAATGAGACCAGAATAACCTCTGCGTTGCTTGTCCAAACAGGTTATGTAAAAATGAAATAACATCACTTTTTTTTTGCATTTTTATTTGTAAAACTACTATAATACTAGAGCTAATCTACAATACAGGGAAATTGCTGTGTGTTATTTCCATGTCTTCTACATTCTTCTCATTAACTGATGAGTACAGACTTTTTGCATGAGGCACAGATTTTAGCCTCAGTCTGTTAGCATTGTATCATATATGTGTCCACTAAGTGCATATTTAGGACTATTTTGCACAATTTAAAATAAGTTAGCTTAAAGATTATGTACCTCAATTTTGCAGTTTTGAACTGTAGGGTGGCTAAAATAAAGAAACTGCTGCTATTTACTTGTACAGGAATTATTTATTTATTCATTAAATTGCTATGGATTTGTATAGAAAAGCTGAAAGTCTGCCTTTGTTATGGTAAACATCTTGTGCTAGAACAGAAACCCTGAGTAGCGACTCAGAGAATAGTCATTTCTTTAAGAAACAACTAATGTTATAATGTGGAAATTTCTGGCAAAACATGTTTTGCCCAAAATCATAACAAATAAACTTTTCTTTTGTTTTCTTTACCTGTTCCTTCCCCCTTTTGCCCCCTGATGTCTCTCTCCTTAAGTTGGCAGGGTTATCACTTCTTTCTCCCTATCTTTCTCATGTTCTTTATTTCACTTACCATTCAGCCAGGCAGGCAAGTATTCACTCTTCATGCTGTAGTGCTGTTGGCCCAGGTTCCTCAGGATGACTGGCTCTGTACCCAGGAAGTTGTTGAGCGTTGCAGAGTACAGCTCCTTATCTGTAACAACAAAATGCAAGTTTTAGTTTATTTCACTTTTTTCCCAACTGCAGCTGTACAGACACAAGCAGAGAAGGTCAGTGGTTCAACAGGGACACACAAAATGAAAAAAAAAAGGACAGTGGGTGTCTGTTGGTTCTGTGAAGCTGTCTCCACACAAGTGAACGCAGCAAGCGAAGTTAAATTGCCCTTCTGGACTCTCAGTGCAATTGCAGGGCTACAAAACAGATGGGAAATGCTGCTGGAACAATTTGTGGATGTTTGATGGACATTTTATCCTTCTGTTAGAGCCGTAAAAACACAGGGAACAACAAGAGCTGAATGTATTTTTCATGTTAGTAATGGATACCCCTAACAGATTTCTAACTAAAGACCAATGATTTGGGGTAAAATGATGCTTTAATGATTATTAAAACTGTTTATAAAAACAATCTTATATATTAGAAAAAGTTATTATTTTCTGATTTTCAAAGTACATGAAATAATGCATGCATATAAATCAAAGTATTGTATGTGCTCATGGGGACACAGACTGTACAGGCATACTTCTACTTACCGACTATCAGGCCAGTGTGCCCCTTGGCAGGGTCATATGGACATTTGCCCTTCCCATCTTCCAGGGATGCAGTGTTGAGAGTAAAATAGTCTGCATTCTGCAGGCACACACAGATTCACATACACAGACAGAAGAACACAGGTGATTCATGGTCACTATGCATTATGACACACATCACACAGCTCTGTCTGTTTGTTACAACAGTGTCAACCCTTGCCATGTTGTCTAATCGCATCAGTGTCACATAGGCAAACCCTGCGTGAGAGTCTCTTTTCCATCGTATTTATTTTTATTTTGTCATACAGTGTTATTAACGTCAGGTAGTATGCCAGGCATCTCATGTTGACACCTGTCAGCACTGGCTCCCCCTGACTCACTATTTAGGGGAAAACACACATGCATACTTACCACGTAGGCGCATTTGGGCTGGAAAGCATAGGTACCACATGTGTAGAGGTGTGTGTGGTTGTAGCTTTGCAGGAAACGGATGTAATTGAAGCACTCAGTCTGTGAAGGAGAGAAGAATGTTATGTAAAGGTTTCGCTGAAGATTATTCCATTCAGTATGGCAACACATCATCTGAGATTTAGATTAAGCTTTAGTGTTACTTCTCAATACTCATTCACCTGCAAGACCTCAGTAACTTTAAAGCTAGATAACTGTCACAATCCCAGTCCTGTTTCAGCTTCTGTACCATGCTTTCCCCAGCTCTGCTCCTTTTGGACTTCTCTAGAGACTGTCATTCACCACCCACCCTCTAGTTGCCTCTAGATTTTCCCTCCAGCTCTCTCTCCTTGCCTCCCATCCCTCTTCCCCAGCACTTGCACACACACACACACGCACACACACACCTGTCTTCTATTGTTTGACTACCTCTCACTGTGTATATAGTAGTGTATACTGCCAGTTACCTGTTTACCTCAGTTTTCTAGCCCTATGTGTTTTCTAGTGTTTTGTGTTTCTACTGTAGTTTGACTCTGCTGGATTTTGAACCTTGTTTGCTTCTGGAGTCCACTTTTCTCTGACCCCTTGGATTTATTGCTCGACCTGGACTGACTGCATGTCTGTGATCCATGTTTGGATTCGTTTTGCCTTAGTTTCTCCCTGCTCGGCTTTGGCAACCTGGGCGCTCTGTAAGGATTTGCTTTAAGGATTTGTGTTTAGAATAAACTGTAAAAAAAAAACCTGCCTACCTGCCTTATCTGTGTCTTGCATTGGGTCCTCAAATCCCCCCATTGCCTTTTCCATATGAAACATTGTAATAATGTTTGGCGATAATATCCTATTATTTAAAATGTGTGAAATCAACAGGTAGGAAATCAAACCATTTCTTATTTTTGGGTGAATAAATTCAGCTTGAGCACACTGAACACTGGCAGCCTCCAAAATATATACTGTATTCTTATTTGTTTTGTGATTTATATCGATCAACTTAACACTATTGTACAAATCTTCAGTGTCCTATTGTGGACACCAATTAAAAGATGCCGTAATGATGTTCTCACATTACATAAGTAACATTTAAACTGAACAAAAAGCGACAGATTGTTTCCAAAGGTCATGTTTGTAAATAAGAGTTTAGTATAAAGTTTTTCTGTGGGAAGTGTCCTTTAATGTCTGCACTGTGATGAACAGTAAAGCACTTTGAATGGAACTGGAAACAGATGCTCAAACATGATGAATACTAGAGGAATAAATAATTCAGTGCATTCATTTGATGCTGCTATTGAAACGAAGAAAATCAATATCCATATCTCATGGCTCCAATATAAGCAATATTATTTTTTTTAAATTCATGTTTACAGCTTCTGCAATCACTGGGGATAATCAGGACAAAATTCCATCTGGCAGATGTGCCTCTTCCAGGCCCACAACTACAACATTACATAAAAGGACTCATCACTAGATTTAATGATGGGCAGTGTAAACACCATATGGTTATTCTTGCATAGTAAGTAAATTGCTGTTACCATATGTAAGCATTCACAGATATGTTTAGACTAAAGTAGATGTGCAGGATTTAATGCACTTTTCATAGTATTTTAATGTAAATGTTCTAATCCTGATCACAGATCATAATGTTGTGTAATATTTATAGTACTGCACCAAAAACAGGGAAACTGTCAATTCTTACAAGATGATGTTTGAATCTGAGTAATGTCTGTTTGAAAGCGCTGAAGTATTTTTAAAGTTCTGTTAATTTCTTGAGATTTTTTTTTTATATAAACTTCATTTGGAGTCAATTTTAGGTAAAGCAATGTTGTTGCTATTGCACTCCAGTGAACCAATTCCCCTTCTGATTAAAACAACATTAAAAGTTACTCTGGTGCAACAAGAGAAGTTTTAGCTCTGTGTGTCTTTATAAAATATTAAACACAACTTCTTACAAATATATTATGCAGCCTAAGCAGTGAGAAACTCTTGCCGAGACTAAAATGCAGGGCTGGGGGCTATTCACTGTTTACACATGTACCACAAATGATGGTGAGAATTAGAGGATCATAAGATTCCAGTGGAGTCCCTGCAGGTTACAAAGAGTTAGTCTCTGTTAAACATCAGAATAAAATACTCGCAAAAATGTTTGTTTTTAATTTGATTCAAAATGTTTCTCCAACTGTGTTATGTACATTACTTGTACATGCGTATAAGAAGCAAATACTTATATTTAAGGTCTATTTTGCTGAGATTTAGATGAAAATATTGATAAATCTCATCTCCGTCCATTAAATATGAAGCTACTGCCAACAACCTGTTAGCTTGGCTTAGCATAAAGATTGAAACTAGGCAGAAATAACAGCCTGTGTAGCAGCACCTCTAAAACTCACTGAATAACATGTTACATGCTGTTTGATTAATGCATACAAAAGCCAAAGTGTAAAAATCACAGGTTTTACATGAGTCATGTCCTGCACTGTTTTTCCCATAAAGTTATCGTTCCACGCCAAGAAATAGCACCTGATAAAACACAACTTGTCATTTTTGCACCTTGGTTACCAGAACCAGGCTGGCAGCTTTCCCCTGTTTCTAGTCTTTATGCTAAGCTAAGCTAGACAGCTGCTTATTGAAGCACGTAGTACAGTAGTTTCCTAAACAATGAGGTAGACACACATTTAACTTAAAGTAAGTATATAATGTATTATTTATATTGTATCTATGTAGTATTATCAAACTCTTTATTGCATATTTGAGCAAGTCGTCCATATACTTCTTGTTGCTCAAAACAAAACACTTCTTGAATTGAACCATCTTAAAAGCTACCGGTCCTAACCCTGTCTATAAGATGAACTTCACTGTTTGTGCGAATGTACTAATGGAAAAATTCTGGTATGAAGCCTCAGACTGACCTGACAACATATAATTGAGTAAAGTCAAATGAATCCCCTGTTTTGTGTAAAAAGTACTGCCACTTGAGGAATGCAAGTAACTCTGTCAACTAAAATCCACATTACCTGGTTGTTTTTCCCCTTGGCAACACACTCTCTCTTCTTATCTTGCGGAGCTGGCCAGTCGATCTGAAGGAAAGAAAGAGACAGACGTGATGTGGGCAACACATTTTCTCCAGGAATTATGTGGTCTGCCTTTGGCCCATAAGGAAAATATTATGCAAGTTTGTTATGTTATGTATGAATATATCACGTTCAATTGCTGGCACAGACCATGAAGTATAGTGCACATTGTAAAAAGATGTGTAAATGCCATAAATACCTCATTTATGTCAATGTGCTGCATTTCCACTAATAAACCAACAAGCGAAGTCCTCATTTCATCTCTTTCTTTATCCTTTATTTTTAATTTTATTTTATATCTTCTTATATATTTCTATCTGCACAATGCTGTGGTCAACCTACTATTGTTTTAAAATGCTATATAAAGAAACACTGGCTCGACTAAATGTAATGGCAATTTTCAGTATATCCATTTACATCGTTCATTTATACATTAAACTATAGCCTGCTAACAACTGTGGTAACTAACTGTGGTAAACCTTCACACACTGGACATGTGAACCCTGTTTTCTGCTGACACACTGATTGCCTGAGGTACTCTGTTTGCTGCACAAGCAACTGTAACATCAACAGTCCTTGAAAGTATCTACTGTGAACCTCTCAGTGTCTTGGAAGCCAGAAACTCTGTGAACACAAATGCATGATTGTTCTCAGTGTACACTCCTTTGTGTGACGTTTTCCTCTGCCTTATATTGAATTGTCTTCCTTATTCTTTGAGTCTCTGTAACATGCCTCTCTGAGTGCTGTTGTAGACTACTCCTTTCTGTAGAAATAAATTACACAAAAGATGTATCCATCTCAGTTCTCTTTATTTCTCACCCACTGATGGTTGTTCATATATGATACACAATTAAGGAAATTTTTTCCTTGACACTAAACCAGTATAAGTCCCTCTCTGCACACCTTGCATGTGAAGGGGACATTTAACCAATCACAGGTGACTGACTGCTCTGCGCGCATGTACCCCATCTCCCCTCGTGCTCCTGGAACTTGATTTTAGTACTACCTCCTTAGGGGAGCTGAAATTTTGCTTTTGGACTGCACCTTCAAAGCAGGCGCACAGTAGTGGAAACAAACGCAGAACCCGTGATGAGTGTTACTTGGCTCGACACGCTTCAGTCAGTTCCTGTAATGGAAAACCTCCCTTAGGATGCACCTAGAAACACATCAAGGCAGTCAGTAAACTCTGCATTCTAGATCACTAGCTGCTGTAAGGAACAACTACATACTCACAAAAATGATATATTGCACATTTTGGTCCTGCATATCTATCTATCTATCTATCTATCTATCTATCTATCTATCTATCTATCTATCTCTCCCTCCCTCTCTCTCTATATATACATATATAAATGTATATATCAGATACATACATTTTAATGCAGCAAATAAGCACAAAGTTGTTGCTGAACGTCTAGAGTACAAAGTTACAGTTGTTCATTCACCTTGGCCTAAAGATACATTTTATTTAGTTAAAATAGTCTGCCTAGGTGGTGCAGAGAGAAAGTGGCACTGCAGTCCTGACAGTGGTTGTACTGAGCTGACCCCATCACACACACTGTTAAAGGTAAGCAGGAAACTGTCAGTGGTGGAAGAAGTATTCCAATCCTGTATTTAAGTAAGAGCAGCAATACTACAAAATAAAAGTTCTTTGTTACAAAATCAAAGTCCTACATTAAACATTTTCCTTAAGTAGAAATACAAAAGGATTAGCAAAATACTTTTGAAGTACCAAAAGTAAAAGTACTCATAATACAGAATGCCACATTTCACATTTATGTTCATCATATTATAGGGTAAAAATGATTGATGTATTATTGTGATCATCACTTTAAAGTTGCAGCTGGTAAAGCGAATTGTAGCTAACTATACTTATATGCTTATAATTTGACGTACTGCTGGGTAGCCTGTAAATTTTCCACCAGGGATCAATACATTCTGATCAAGCTATATATTTAGTTATATTTTAGTTCTAAAAAGTAATTACATTAATCAAATAAATGTAATGGAGTATAAAGTTCAGTATTTGCTTCTGAAATGTAATGAAGTTAAAGCATAAAATAACAGAAAATGGAAACAAACTCAAGTACAAATACTTCAAAATTGTACTTAAGTATAGTATTTGAGCAAACATATTTTACTTTCCACCACTGGAAACTGCGAAGTCCCTACAGCAAACCTCCCCAGTGATAATACTATTGTTTAAAGGATTGTAAGATTGTAAAGAAAGTGTTCCAAAATGCATTTGTAGAAAATATTATTCCAGTGACAGGCTTTTGTCCTCCAAAGGTACAATTCTTCTAAAAGATGTAGGAGTAAAGCTAATACCATTCTTCCATACCATGTAAACTCACACTGCCTTTTACTGATGACCTTTGCTATTCACAGGAGTTATTTTTTTTAATGACGGTGTGACACCTGGCTGAACTTCGCTCCATGGACATGAGGTATAAAATATGAATGGTGTTTACTAAGAGGTTTCCACACCATTAAAAATAATTACACTGGCCATTACAGGCAGAGAGCTGAAAATTCAAAAACAAACTCTGATTTCCTTGACTGGATTTTAACCAACAGCAATCAAACAATGGATTACTGCCATACACTGCACTGACAGACATAAAGTCATATAAAACTTACTTTTATTAAATATACTAGCACTGACTTTTAATGGTCTTGACACACTTGGCTGATAATGATTACTTCAGAGTAGTTCACTTTGCTTTAATATATGAGCATGAAATGTTTACAGATACAATACTGTTCATGTCTCTTTAGCTAAGTTAGTAACCTCTGGTCAGTACATCATCCATTATTTATACCGCTCTATTTATTCACTTACAGTATACTCCTCCCTACCACTGTCCACTGTAAATCTACATTTAATGTTCAGACTGCAGTGGAGAGAGGATGAAGTTATAACATGTAAGAGTTAATAACTAAATTAATCATTAGGATCTGTGGCTGTGAAATATTATCTTTAGGATGTGTGGTTTTAACTAATGGAATCTGGCTTTTCAAGAAAGACTAGATAAAGCTAAGCATAGACATGCCATCAATTTATTGTTTCATCTAATTTCTTCCCATATTCAATCTTCACTGGCTTTACACAGGTCAGGAATTTTACAAAATACAGTATGTAAATGAAATAGTAGCAGTAGTAGTTGACAAGCCCCAACTTCACATGCCTGGCTCTAAAAATATGCTAATGGTGTCTTTATTTATAGTATTTGTATGACAAACAGAAATTAAGTATGGTAAATAAAAGTATCTGATGTAGTCAATAAAAAGAACTCAATGGCAGAGAACGTAGAGAAAACATTTTTTTTTTTTGAGAAGGAACTCAGCATTATTACATGACACAGTCAAATCTTGGACGTTTTATCTCACAGAGTCAGTGTAGATCTACACTTTGTCCATTAGCAAATAAAAGAGAACTTAAATTGATCACTGATTCTCAAGTAACTCAAATTACCAGCTGAAATGGTAGTATACAACCAAACCAATTAATTAGTGCCACACTTTGTTCTTTTTTATAATGCAGGAACAAGGTGAAGCAGTGCACCGACGCTGCAAATTTTGTCAAAATTGTATCGTGGGTCTGCAAGTTAACAGATGAAATGACTGAACAAACGCAACAAATGGAATCATAAAAAACAATCCATAATCATTTGGGGAACGAACATAACTAAATAATGTAGAAGAAAGAGCTTCAGGGACAAATGGAAGCTGTGTATTTCCAAAAAATTAAAATACTGATAACAACAGCCCTAGAAAATATCCAAAGGCAGACATGACAGTAATGAAAGAAGACAGTGGACAGCAGCAAAGAAACGACAGAGTAGCAGCTAAAAGAAGGAAGGGGGAGGAGGGGTGAGAGAGTGATGGGCAGATGGTGACAGAGGGGATAGACTCCCTTGTCCTCGCTTCGTCATTTTTCTATGCTGGCTCTTTTCCACAACATTGCACACTCGGGGCTGACAACAGGTGGTCTTATCATTACAGCAAGACTCATAACCCTCACTCAAACAGCCTGTGCCTGTGTTGCATGTGTGTGGAAATGCGTGTGTGCACATCTAATAACTGCTCATTACAATGGTAAATGAGATAACAATCCCCAAATTGCTGCTGGCGGCTCACTACACCTTCATTGAACTGCTGTAATTGTATTGATTGCAATATGTGCCATTTACTGAAGGAACAAAGCAAAACCAACTGGATTCTCTGAGGCTTTACCATCTCTGTATGAGTATGTATGTATCAGGTCAAGGCAAGGGTATTTATAGGGTGCGCTTAACAAACAGGTTTGCATCACAGAAAAACAAGATCCATACATTAAGACAAGGACAGTAAAAAACATGATTGAATAAGTGCAATATAAACTCCTAGAAAAACTGAGCCAAAGCCTGTGCAAGTGTCTGTGCTAGTGTATATCTGGGTGCATGCCTGTGCACTCCCACACATTCACAGTGGATACGCTTGTGTTGAGAGAAGTGAAATATTGGAGCCAGTAGCTGCACATATTATGATCTTATTATTTGGCAGCTTACTTACTGTTGGAGGCTTTTAGTAACAGTTAACACAAATAACTTCCAACTACAGTAATAGCCTGGCAGAATGGCAGAACTGAAAAAATAAATAAATAAATACATTTTTAAAAAAGTTGTATATTGCTGTAGCTGTACAGTATCAAATGCATTTAACTGGCAAGCTAACATTAGCCCAGTTAGCTAGCTAATGCTTACATTCACAGCAACCATTCATCTTCAAGATGTTGTCATCCAGGACCACAATGGAAAGATGTTTCTTTTCATACTCCATTTAAAAATATTTGAACAAACTATTGCTTATTGATGTATTCAATTATATTCCTACTTGTCTGATAACATTTAATTCCCATTTGCTATTTTGACAGTTTTGGGGGATCCACGGTTTTCTGAGTTTTCTATGTTATACAAATCTGGGGAGTGTTCTTTGGTTTACCCTTTCAAAACAATTTATTAAACTCAACAAACCACAAACAAGGCTGTTTTCTGCTTTGGAAAAGTTGACATACTGTCTCTTAGCTGACAGTAGCAATTAACAACCTACATGTTTTATATTTATGACCCTTCAATGAGGGCATTTTAATATAGTTTGGGAAGATATTAAGTTATATGACAGTTTTTAGTGTACATTACTAAACTCTACAAGGCCTGAAGATTTAATAAAAAAGTACATGTCAGAGCAATAAAAGAACCAACAACCAGCATGATTCAACTTTATTATGTTACTGTAAGGCTCTTTCATTGTGTGTGTGTGTGTGTGTGTGTGTTCTCAAATGCCACTGAGTACAAAAATGAGCCTAAATAAATAAATAAGGTCAGTTTGTAAGTTAATGGGCAGCCAAGAGGTGTGGCAAAGGCAGATATGCTCTATGTTTCATTTCTCATTCTGCTTATTCAAGCTGAACCTTTGTATTATTGAAAGCTTTTATATAATAATCATATCAAAAATTACATCATAATTGAATTTGGTGTATTTAAATTAAGTATTTGAAAGTAGTATTTATCTCTGCCAGGTGCTCAGTAACCAGGCAGTGTTGAGGAGATGATGCTTTTTGTTCCTGAAATGTCCATTATGCAGCTCCATGATATTAAATCTTACATTATCATTTAATGCCTTGCATTTTACAAAAGGATGTGTGGGTGTTTGCAGTGACAGTAAAGCAATGTTGTAGATATGATTGTTTTTCTTGAATTCTTTCTGAACTTTTACTGTAATTTCCCTCAGTGGTGGAAAATAAAGCCTTTGTGCATGTGTTTGTTTGTGTGTGTGTGCGTTACCTGTGGCCGTAGCTGTCTGCTGATGTCATTTGGGTCCAGGGCAAACAAAGCCTCTCGTGCCCCAATGTACAAAACCCTTTCGTGGTCAGACAGAGTCAGCATGCTGTAGTTGAACACTCCCTGAACACTGAATCTCGCCATGCTGTCCAACACATCTGAATAAAGACACAGAAGCATAATTATATTATATTATTTACATTTACTGTACATGGTACATCTGCAACTTTCAAATGCTGCTCTGCACACTCACAAACTCTGCACATGTGCTAGATGATCTTACGAACTTTACGCACTTCACCTCCACTTACTTGTCCAGATTTCTGCAGTCCATTACCTACCTCCATTTAATCCTTAGAGCTGCTTTAATCAACGTTCTACATTCAAAAGTCTATGTGTAATGTGTAGAGACAGCTCAAAGTGACAAACCCACATATAACTGACAGCTCACATTAGCATCTTTCAGCTAATTGTTTTGGTATTACTGCAGCAACTTTGCTGTTCTAGTTTAGTCTCAACGCCCTCATCAGTGCTGTTTCAAGACACGGCAGACAGCAAAGGCTCTGATCAACTAGCTGTCTACTACCTGCCCAGCGTCACACATGACTGAAAGACAGAGTTAGCAGCTAGAGCGTGAATATTTAGCAATGTACATACCCGAGGTTTCCTTTAGGAGCTGATGGTGAGAAAAAAACAAAAAGGGGTTAAAATGAGAGTGAATATTGGACTCCTATTTGCCTGATGGCCAGAAACCAATATCCCAAGAATGCTAACTTTTCCCACTATCTGCTCAGTGTGTAAATAGGCCTGTGTTTGGCATATCAGTATTATCAAATTGACAATCTGACAATGTATAAAATTTTTAGTAAAATTGCCATTAGAATGTAGTGTTTTCCAAATGAGCACATATTGAACCTACTTCCATCTTGTTTCATTTAAGATTCACATTTCTGCAAGATGGACCTCTGCACTGAAGGTTTCCTGAGCTCTGTATTTACTTTAAGAACATGGAGCACAAGCCAGTCTTCAGGGCAAGTCTGATAAGTTCCAGATCTGCATGTCAGAAGTGAGATAACGTGGTCGTCTGTGTACAAGAAGTTGTGCAAATAAACAAGAAGCAATGATGCTCTGTCTGACCAGGCCTCGTTTTGCTGTAGACTGCAGTGGCGTTATAGCCAGCCGGTTTTGAACCTAACTGCAAAGTTAGACAACATTAACAGCTTTTAAAGTTGTCGAATACTGATGAATAAAAATGACTGGCTGCAAGTCTGCGCAATCTGCAGAATCGCAATCTCTTTTTTTAATCTATAAAAGAAACCAACCCTGAAAAGCTTCAGTCAGCTAGTGCTTTAATGTGAATTTAGAAGTGTTATTGTTATTGAGCCAGATGCCAAGATGTTTGTATTCAAACACTTGTTCAACAAAAATTCCATTAAGGCTGGTAACTTTCAAATTGAGAAAATTGGCTAATCTTGTTTTGGAAAACAACCCAAATTGTGTTTTGCCTCAATTTAACACAGCTTTTAGACTAAAGATTATTAAAATACTTGTAAAGCCAGCACTGCAGCATTATGGAGACGCCTATAGAAGAAGGGCAGCTTAACCCAGGCAGAGCAGCTATACACAACAATACAAGGATTTAGAGAGTCGGAGCTGGTAGCATTATTGCAAATGAAAAATGAGATTGAATTGACAACGTGAGCAGCATATAATGCATATAAACACACACTCATAATGGGTGTAAATCTGTGGGTGTGATTAGATTGTTCATTATCTGGACATTTAGATGCAGAGCACATTTTAATACTGGGCCTAAATGAGGCATTTTACTCTGATTAGACTATCAGCCAGAGCATTAAAGGAATATTAGCCTGCTTGTAAACTCAGTTATTGATCCTTTGATATCAACTAGCTGAATCGATGTGATTTATCTCAGAAAGAATTTCATCTCATTTGTTTAAGGATTGTCCATATTCTTGGGTTGCTTCACATTTTTCCTGCTCGCCAACTGAGCATCACTAAAATATTAGGAGATAAAACAAAATGTTCTGTACACAGTTTCATCTGGGGCTTGAAAAAACAAGTTCCCTACTTTTCATCAAAATTTAAAAAAGATGCAACTGCTGTTTTGCTGTTCACTTACACACAAACACACACACACGCAGTTCAAATCCCCTCACTAGCATAAAGACAAACTAGTGGTGCAGAGCAGAAGAGAAAGCAAGACAGAGACGGGAAGAAAGCGAGAAAAGATGGTATTTAGTTTTCATTATCCACACTCATGTTGCTTGTACTGTCACCTTGTTCTCCCTCTCCTCCCCTCTCTCACTTTTTCTGGGCTGATAAAATGTGTGCACAATGTGAGGTGACGGCAACCTGTGCTGCACCTAACTCAAACCCATAAATTTATTAACAATATTTCTTTTTTTGTTTTCTACCACAGGAATATTTTCATTTCTCGTGCCATTTTCCCCAGCTGAGAAAAGCTGCTGAAATCCAGGGAGGGAGCAGCAGGAACTGGTTTGATTTATGGTGTGACTACCTGCTCACGTGACACTGTGGCCTACATGGGACTGAATAGACTTTGGAGAAGCCTGTTTTGGGTGCAGAAGCTGTGCATGTGTATATCTGTGTGTGTGAGACAAACAAAGGGAGGTTAGTAAAGCGAGGCTTGTTACTGAAAGCATGGTGGTGTAACTATTTAACTATTAAAATGCCCTTCCAACACAACTGCAAGGTGGTTTTCATGGAAAGTAAGGTCAGTTTTAAGAGTCTTTCCTACAACCACATTATACTACATAATAGCCAGTGAATTTCAATTTTTTTTGTTTTTGTTTTTGTCACTTTAAATACAAGGTGATCTCTTTCTACACGTTTTTCCTTTTACAGAAATCCAACACTGAGTGCATTCACATCAAACCACTTTACACCAAAGGTGACACCAACATCAAGGGAAACATGCTCAACTTTTAAGCTGGCAGGGGCTACAAATACAAAAGTCCACAGAATAACTTCACAACTGAGCAACTATATTGTGCTGATGAAGACCATCTGATGGGGTTGAAAGCTCAAGAACAAGGTAGTAAGTGAAAATTGTTTTGTCAGCTTCTGGATGCAAGCTGTCATGCCTCAGTGTCCAGTGAGACAATATCATGTTTGAAATTAATCTGACCACATGCACAACTTTTGTCCCCATTTAGATTTTTTCCCCCAGTATTTTATTTTAGAATAATTGTTTTATTTCATACATTTTGGTTTTATTTCAAAAGCTACATTTAGTAAATTGCATCTAACTGTGCAACTCTTCATTTATGACCAACATTAGTGTGCTTTTTATTCTGCCAACTTTGATACTTGGGACTCAGGTCTTTTGCAATGAGGACAAAAACTAATCTGCTTCTTCTACTTTTGTCTGTTCCCGTTAGGGGTCGCCACAGCGAATCATCAGTTCCCACTGAGCTGACAATGCGCATGTTAAACTTGACATGTTTTACGCCAGATGCCCTTCTGGATAATGGCCAATTTTGTAGTCGTTGTCTTTGGGATCTGGGAGGAAGCCAGAGTACCTGGAGAGAAGCCACGCAGGCACAGGGAGAACATGCAAACTCTGCAGAGAAAGGCATCGGGTTGGCTGGGGCTTGAAAAAAAAAATCTACTAACTTGAAATGAACATGTGATGCCACTCAGTAGTCATTCGACCTAAAGCCATGGCCTGGAAGCTTTGGCATTTGTTTCTTTTTACAGCTGGTGCAAAGGAAGCGATTTTATTTCCAAAGGAAGACACCGCTATCAACTGAGGACAAAATATCAATTTTAGACCAAAGATGGCATCAAAATCAAGAGGTATAATATTAACATATTACATCAGGGGTTTTGCACTGCAGACCTGGGGCCAGATGTGGAGTGTGAGACCTTTTCAAAAGCCTTCCATATTTAATATTTATTGTTACCTATGACCAGCTTCTTAATTTAGTAATTTCCCTTTTTCTGATTCTCCTCTTTGATTTTATATTTAGGGTCATATCATTTTCAGGCAAGGTTGTTAAAAATCACAATTTCTAAATTGCACATTAAATTTTAGTAACTTGTTTCCAGCTGCACGAGTTGTCAGATATGACCAACAGAACTCTGACAACCTCTGACATCTGAAACCAAAATATTTCTATCTGTGCCATGAAACACTTTTTGTGGGGGTGCACCTATGATTCCCTTCTTACAGACTAGTCTACAGTGGCCTCCAGGTAATCTGAGTTTCAGACCTGTGACGCAGGACTTTTGCAAAAACCCATATTATGCTGAGATATGTGCTAACTATAAATCTAACACTTTTCACTGTGAGAGCTCCAAACTATTTCACATTTCAGCAGCTGACAGTTAACCATGCTGTGAGAGGTACAAAAAGATGGGAGGAGAGAGAGAGCAGAGAGGAGGGAATAAGTAACCAACGGAAGGAAGGGGGATAAGTACTGCAGTCAGCTTATTATCTGAAGAGCAGCGACGTATAAACATTGGAGGGTATGTACGGATGAGAGTTAGATGAGAGTGTGTAAAGTGAGAGAGAGAGGGAGAGAGAGAAAGAGAGGGAGAGAGAGAGAGAGAGAGAGAGGCAGAATCCTCAGGGGAGAACTGAGCACATCTGCTATGTTCCACACAGCCGGGCAAAAAACTCTAGAGTTGACACACTTTTACTGAGGCAGACACACACACACACACAAGCTAACACTTGTGGTGGTAGCTTCACATACACAAATCAGTGCAGGTTTATACACATGTACACACAGTGAAAATGCACTCTATGTATAAGCTAAAAGAAACAGGATTTGCACATACACACACACATACACAACGTGCTCCCAGAGTTGTCACCAGTTCTCCAGGGTGCCTGCTCAGTGACTTGAACGTCTCTCCACCAACAGAGGGAACGTTTTGCTCCGAGTGGCTTGTTTGAAGTGATCACAAACGGGCAGATGAACTTACCATTTGACACCACACTGTGGCAATCCAGAGGTTCCCTACGCTGTGTGTGTGAGGGAGAGACACACACACAGAGAGAGAGAGAGCCATTGTAAAGTGTTGGACATAAAATTGTCCACACCTGTGATTATTATCTATTTATGTGCAAGTGAACAAATGTGTATATTTTTGAAAGACAGTGTTGGAGTTCAGATTTATCTACTGTAAACAGCAACTGTATGTGTAAAGAAAATCTGACTTTCTGAGATGTTTTTACAGGTGTATAGAGTTGGATTTAAGGAAAAATAAATGACCAAAAAGGAGTCTAAGATGCATGAAGTTCAAAGCATAAAGGAAGCATATTTTATAACCAACCTTGCTCTGAATATACTGTACTGTGGCTATGGTAATGCAGCACACAGAATCCTGTCCTTGTCTTAAGCTGAAAAGAATCAGTCCTGTATTTATGGCATTTGAAAAATGTTTAAAGCTTGAAACATTATTTTGAATTTTTTTTCATCATTTTTTGTGTGTATAGCCTTATTTTTCTCTACTTGCATGGTCCAAAATCCATCAGTTACCATCTTTTGCAGGGACCGACCTCCGGTGCCCACAATGTAGTTAATCAAATTTAACAAAAACAGTGGGGTGTAAGGTCATCTTTGGTTAAGGTTAGGCAGGTAGTAGTTCTAGTTAAGGTTAGGGTAAGTCTCCTGGAAATGAATGTACTGTACACTATGTACTGTAGGGACCCGGGAAGTGACAAAAAAAAGGATATGTGTGGGTGTGTGGTTTGGATTAAATTACAAGGCTTTTGATGTCTGGACACAACAGTTTGTAGGGAGTGGAAGAAAAGGGAGAACATACTGTAAATAAAAGAATGGAGGGCAGGGACAAGGGGAGGTGTAATTAGTCCCACAGACGAAGGGACAAATATAAACAAAATTCAAAAATAGAAAGGCAGAAGGGAAAGGGAGAAGACAAACGATGGGCAACTCTGAGTCCTGATTGAGGCGTTACCACTGGGAACAGAGATGATCAGAGATCACTGACCTCTTTACTGGCTGTGTGTATGTCTTCAGATGGGTGGGAGGCTGTGATAAAGGAGGGCAGTAAAAAGAGACAAACAAGAGTATGCCGTGAATTTGGATCTGTGTGGGTGGACTGTATATAACCGATAACAAGACACACTGGGGACTTACTGCACCAGAATACAAGGAAGAAAAGAGGAAACAGATATGGGTGTCTGATCTTTACAAGTTTAACCTAGAAGTAAATAGGCTGAATGCATCATTTTAACAGGTGACACACAAACAGACAGAGAAGTTAAAATGTTATAAGGTTTTTATTCACCTGAACTAACTTATGTAGGCCATATTTTACATAAGTGGTTGCCAACCTGGAGGCTGGGATCCCCAGATAGTACAATGAGGGGAAATGAACAAATCTGTCACAGAAATCGGTTTATTTTTTGGCAGTTTTATAATGTTTGCAACTTATGTACACACTACAGTCATAACCTGTGACAAAGCGTCACATGTGAACATTGTTTCAATTTAAAGTGTCTAATGCAAAAAGGTCAGGAATGTCTGCTATACACGACCTTTTGTTTAACAAATGTAGTCTTTTTAAATACTACTTTGTATATCAAAAGTAACAGTGTGTATAATAAAAAGGTCCCTGTAAGCCACATATTATATATTATTGAAGTATTACATTACTGATGTAATGATGATAAAATGTGTAAGTAGCTTTTTAGTGTTGTAGCTGGTTGGAGGCAAAGCCAGTATGAACTCCTTTATATGCAGTTGGGTAGTTAATTCTGTAGCAGTAAATTTTATAAACTCATTCTGCCTTTGTATGTAAAATCTTAATCTTCATAGTACTGCAGCTGTCAGATAAATGTAGTGAAGTAAAAGGTATATTATTTCCCCCTGTTGCGTTGTGATCTTGAAGTATGAAATACCAAAAATGAGTAGAGTAAAATATGAGTACTTTAAAATTGCACAGTAGTTGAGTATTGAGTATTTGAGTAAATGTACTTGATTACTTCCCCCCACTGTCAAAGACATGTAATGATTTTCTGGTAATGAAAATGTGAACAAGGCCTGTTTGGAACATCTTGTCTCTATTTGGTTTAGTACAGGAAGACTTGATTGGAACAACCAGTTTTCTTTGACTGATTATACATAATGTATGTCTTATGTTTTGGATATTGGAGTGTTGTTGTATACAGCATGTGTATACTACTGCTGTGTCACACAATAATGAAACTTCAGAAAGAACATTATTGTGAGAATGATACAGCACATTAACAATAAAACATTTAAATGAACATCATAATGCTAAATTGTTCATTTTTTGTGAAATAAAGGCAGCAGTTCAGCAGCCAACTCTCGTGTATTAATTATTTTATCTCCTTGGACTGCAGCGACAAGGACGAAGAGTTTTCACTTTGATGGATTAGCTATCTCAAACAAGTGTCAAGGCTGTGCGGGCTGATTTCACAGTGCGCTAAAACGAAGTGAAAACAAAGGCTGCCTGAAAGATTTTATGAATATGGTCTGAAATCATGTGAATTGTGTATAAATGTGTGTAATGGGTTGAAATTATGTAACAATGAGACCAAAAACATTATAGCATTTAAGTGTAAAAAGGTGTTAATACTGGCAGTTATTTTCTTGGTTATGGTGGTAACTAGTGGGACTATGCATCCTCTATAATGTACTTGTGTCTGTGTTTGTATTTCTTCACACACACACTTGATTCCAGGGTATCGCAAGGTCATGCAGCAGTGCTATCATCCAGTCCAACTCAAACCAAAGTGAGCCAGACCAAACTGAACTCTCATGTGTGGTGGAGGAGGAGGAAGAGAGGACAAGAGGGGTAGAGTGCCTGTTGCTTTAAGGCCAGCTGGAAAGGTCTCGATCCGGACCTCGCCTCTGTGATCTGCCTCCATCAGCCTTCCAGTGGAGCTCCAGCCTCCCTCTCCCTGCCTGCTATAAATACATCCATCCTCTGCTTAAAGCTTCTAACCACTGAGCCACTTGCACACCAAACTATGATTAAAGGCCTATTTTGGGGAGCGCTTTGAAGCGAACTCCGAATGAGAGGCAGAGACAGACAGACAGAGGAGGCATAGACGTTGTGCAGCGCCTACACAAACATGCAGATATACCCGAGTGTGCACACAAAGCAGCATCAGCCCTTCATCTGAGCAGGTACCCTCTTTGAAGAAAAAAAAAAAACACAACACTGCACACACAAAGACACACATACGCACACACTCCCACGTGGATGCACAAGCTTTGTCTGCTGAACAGACGACAAGTTCACAGGAGAGCCTGGTGTACGACAGAATGAGAGCATGGAGGCAGAGAGAAACTGGAGAAGAAAGGGAAAGACGCCCTGCACACTAGCTAGACCTTTTGTCAATTGTGTCTGAATTTTGTTTATTATAGAATACATGCTATTGCAAATTAAGAATAAGAGCTTTATAGGATTATTCAGGCTGCAACACACCTTGCTCTTGACTCTGTCACTATGCTGTAGAGAATAAAAATAAGTACAATGATGAATATATATAATAAAAAATATATACAGTGCAAGAGTGAGATGAAGGGATGGGAGAGAGGGAGGAGAGGAAGCGCTAAAAGTGGATTAACACAACAACAGAGCAAGTGAACTGGGAGGGTGGGGGTGGTGTCGGGTGATGAAGGGGTGAGATGAAAGCAGGAGGAGGGGGGATGAAACAGGCTGGCTCAGCAGAACAGATCAAGAACTGGTTGATGCCACAAGTGAGGTTTTCCCCATTCCAGGGTCATGGTTGGGCATGTATGACTGGTGCAGTGGTGGGCACCAGCTGGGGAGAGTTAAGGCCTTTTTTATACATGTTGTGGTGATGACACACAAAGAGAGATGGAGGGCAACTTGTGGAGCTCAGTGGTACAGCATGGCGAGGTTATAGCTTTGGTATTTGACTCACTGAGCGGTTTACATGCCAAAAATTACAAGTATTTCATGCTCCATCAGAAGGGGAATTCTAGTTCAAGGGAAAAGCCATAACTAAGAAACAGTACACTGAAACTCATACTATAGAAAAAACGTCCCGTTGATGACTTGACTCAGAAGAATCAAACTAGGCTTCATTACAATTATTTTTAAGGACGAGTAACAACACCTAGTTAGCAGCTTCTTATTTTTGCCAGGTGTGATCATCACTGGTTGAAATGAAAATGATGTCAGCTGATGTTTTAGAGGTTATAGATGTCTGCCATCAGCTGACAGATCTTCTGACCCTGAGCAGTCTGTAGTATCCATAGTAGATTTGATTACACTTACTAGTCATGTTTTTGCAGAATGAAAGTCATACCTCACATTAAAATGAATGAATAATTCAGTCCATAAAATGCCAAACATTGATGAAACCATTCAAATCAAATGAAAGTTTGTTTTTCTTAAATGCGGTATCATTTGCACATAGGATACCGGAAACCTAAATGAATCTACTGTATGTGAAATGTTTTTAATGATAAGAATGATGGATGGTGGTGATTTTTAATAAAATGTCAGTGGCAGTGGTAAACCAGTGCAACAGCTCATCCCCACTGCTAGCAGAAGGTGCTCTGGAGCTGCCTTAGAGTGGCATTTTAATTTGAATCCATGTACCCACACATCAGCCCCCACAAACTCAGTGACAACATAGAGCACTTCAGGTCCCGACATCTGCTCCAAGCTGTTAATCTTCACTGACCAATCAGCATGGGGTCAGGAAATGAGTGACACTTGTACCAGATAAAAAGCAGTGATGAATCTCCCATTGCTCCCTGCTTCTCCTCCATCTTTCCTCCCAGTCACGCACAGCCTCTCTCAGCCTCGTTCTCAACCACTCATTACTGTAATTGGAGGGTTTGGAGAGATAGGGCAGAGAGACAGAAAGAAGGGGAAAATAAAACGTTGGGGGTGGGGTTGGGGAGTTTTCTGTATGTTAGACGCTGATCCCCTTTTCACTCCCCTTCTACTCTGTTTTTTTTTCTCCCACCATTTCTGATTTTATCTTTCTACATCAAGAGGCATACATTTGCATACATACATTTGCTTTGGCTTTTCTTTAAAGATCCAGAGCTCATTTACTGCATCAAGGGTGACTAGATTTTCAAACTAATTATCCAGCTACTGAGGACTCTATTTCCCCTACTCTCCTCACCTTCTTTCTTTTTTTTGTTTAACCACAGCTGCTGCATCTTGTCATAGTTTTGGCTTGCTAGCCTCTGTCACTGGGCTGCGCTAAGAGGGCATTTAGACTGAAACAGTAAAACCACAACTCCCGATGCAAGGGCTTGCATTCATCAGAGGGTGAACGGTTGCAGAGGGAGTGTTGTAGGCGTATATGATGCAGCCACATTGTGATGAGTCGACATGAGTGGGTTCATTCATGCTTCCAGTCTGGGAGTTTCCATTGTATATTGGTTAGCCATGCTGCTAACATAGCCTACTCTACCTTAGCACCAGTTCTACCACCGGTGCATCAGCACTGATAGATAAAAAACACAGTTTAAAATCCAGTACTTATGAAAATGCATTCTGTGTCAATTTGGTGAGTTAACTGTGACCTAAATTCAACAATGAATAGCAGTGAATGCTCTTGCTAACAAGGTAAACAAAAGAGTTTTCTTCCTGTGGGCATCAATGGGATCATCCCCTGTACGTCATTGGGCAATACACTGCTTTTGCTGGATGACGTCACTATCTGGTGCAGTCAAAATTGAACCAGATCTCCGTTTGTTCACACCTTTGGTTTCATGTGTGTGAATCCAACAGGAGAAACCCCAAAAAACAGAGATTGTGTTAGAATGAGAAAGAGAAAAGGGAGTGGGAGAAGAAAGTGGTGTCATCAGCTTTAGTATTTTCTGTGGTCAGTGAAAAAAGGTCAGGTTAAAGGTGTGAACATAGTTTAAAACAACATCCTGGATGTTACAATAAGCTGTGGCCGAATCAATAAGTAACAGGAGACAAAACACACAGAGGTCAGTAACAGTACCAGAGAATAAAAGAGACAAAGGTAACAGGCAGAAAACAAGTGAGGGAAGAGAGACAGAATCTCTTCCTATTGAACTTTTAAGTTAAGTTATGGTTCTGTGTTTAATCTACACCACAGGCAACATAAGTGGCCTACGTCATTGCAGTGGTGTGTCTGTCGCCTTGCAATTACTTTGCCAAAATGTTAGTTGGCAGTAGGGTTTCTAATGCCACTGCTTTGCATTTCTTCGCCACTTACAAACAATGGCAACTGAAATGGAGCAGATCATGTTGAAGTTAAAACTAACAGGTGTTGAACAGCATTTACTTTTACTGAAATTACTGCAAAGCAGATAAGAGAGAAGATGGTAGAGGAGATGGTCTGTAGGACCATTGAACCAACTGAGGCAGAACGAGGGGGATTGTCTGGCCACTGAGAGACATGAACAAGAAAATACAACGCAGCCAACCATAGTTGTTTGCTTCTCCGCAATGTGCAGCTACATTTCTGGAGAGGTGAAAATTATACTTTACTTATACTTTAGCCACTTTAAAAATCAAAAAAGTAACATTCAATAAAAAATGTATGCCCTTTGCCAAGTTTGAATGAAGATGTCAATCAATTATCCGTTTAACATCATCCAGTCATATTTGTTTCAGCCGCACCAGACTTTGTGAACTCCATGGTTCTGCTGACCAGTAGAAGAGAGGATTCTCCTTTGGAAAGGGCATGGGAGGGTGTTTTACGCTTGTGGTGAGAAGGGCCTATTTATTTATGTCTCACTGTTGAAGATTTACATCCCCAGAAACCATAAACTGTATATAAATATGGACAATGTGACAGCTACCAGAAGTGAAGTCACCATGAGTCTGGTTGTAGTATACATCCTGTACACATGCAACATAAGTTATTTGATCATATAAAAAGGGGTGTGTTTCAGAGGATTTGACAGCTTTGATTAGCAACCTTGAGTTCTGGTCCCTACTGCTCAGAATCTGGTCGCACAATATCAAGATAGCAGCTGCTATATTAACAAAATATTTGCTTCACTTTTACATAGTAAAGGGAAGTGGTGATGTGTCATCCATTTTAAAGATACGGTTAGTAACAATATTAAATATTTTTTAAGTAGAAATCTTAATTGGGAGAGTTGCTGTCGAAGGCTTTTGTGACCCCAGACCCATCAGACAGCCTGGCAGCAGTGCAGAGATAGTTCCTTTTAAAAGTTTCTGACAAAGATACAGCTCTTAACCAATCAGAGAAGGCCAACATCAGAAGTGGGGGCTCAAGGCTGTCAATCATGGTCGCAGGCTAGCAAGCTACTAATTTCAATGTTAGCTGAGACGGCTACATGAAAAACAAGGTAAAGAAATGAGAGTTTTGAAGAGAAGGAAGAAAAGAAAACAACACAGTTGAATTCAGATCATAACGTTATATCAACACAGCTTTCAGCAGATGGAGGTTTTTTTCCGCTTGATTACTATGTTGTGAATCTATTATTTATAGCAGTATGATAAGGACTGGCCTTTGTACTTGTAGCTAAATCATGCCAGAACATATCATTTGCACTCCCAGTGTGACTGTAAGAGCAGTTGGCTAATGTCACTGTGTTGCTACTTTCATTTCTAATTATCAGCCACTTAAATCCAGGCAAGTTCACATGCAAGCCACTGATTGGTCTGCCGCAGCTGTCAAATCAATTTGTGTTTGCAAATTACATTATTTTGACGCCCACCTGTTGAACATCCACTAACTTTATCACTTCTACCTGTCACCCCGGTTTGGAGCCTGCTGCAGCTGTGGTGATGGTTATGTGTTAATAGCCGTGCTTCTCTCTCTTCAGGTGTAGCTTTATTCAATTTCAGATGTGTTTTCAAACGTCATGTGTTCTATATGTAATAGAAAATCTTGAATGGCTAAGTGTTTTTGTGACTCAACTGTGCAAAATGCGACTGCACGAAACCTTTCTGTGGATGTGCAGAACCCACTTCTCTCTTGATGTTCAAAAGCTGCACTGGCTGTAAATGTGCTGTGTAGTGGAAGCTGCTATACATTTGTGCTGTTTTACAGTAGACACAAAGCAGGGCAGTCGGCTCAGTGAGATACATTATTTTCATGCCCACCAGCTGAATGTATTGTAGTCTCCACTAACGTTGTGATTTTTCCCAGGGATTCTTGTGGCTGCTAGAGCTGCAGTCATATTACTCTGCTGTGGGCCACTGTCTTCAGTTACTGCAGTGATGTAGCTACACTTGACAGCATGTTTTATTCAATTTCAGACATGTTTTCGAACAGCGTGTATCCTATATGTGATAGAGTGGGGAAGTGTTTCTTTTTTTGGGGGGGGGCAACCTTTTCAACGCACTCCTTGCTTCTCTGCCAATGCGCTGGCTGTAAATGTGTTGTGTCTGCCTGTGGTGTAGTGGCAGTTGTTCTGTGCTGTGTTTACAGTAGACGTAAATCAGGGCAGTTGGCTCTGTGAGGTACATTATTTTAGTGCCCACCAGTTGAATACTGTCCAGTAACTTCTTCAAATTGTGACACTGTGTGATGGTTTTGTGTTCACAAAGGGTAGGGTGGAGCATGGAGCACAGTGGAGCAAGGGCTGGGCGGAGCAGAAGTTTGATTCTAGAGTGTCATGATAGCCTGAGTTAGATTTTGAATTATTGCTTACTGTAGCTTTAATACACAATCTATGGAAGGAGCCAATTAGTGTGGGGCTGAACACCCCAGAGGAGGTATAAGTCAGAAAGTACACACAGGTGGAATAACATATTGTTAATTTTGGTATGTCAGGGCAGCATGAAAATGATAGAATAACATCAGCCTTATCCTTTAACATTAATTAAAAATTAATGAATAAGAAGACCTTTTGCAAAAAACAATGAATAAGAAACTTGTACAATATGAACATAAATATGAAATATTATCCACTTAAAGTAAAATGAAATCAAGATTTATGCTCAGTGCCAGTGATTAGAATGAAAGACTATGAGAGAAAAGTGACAAGTATGTACATTTACAACACTCATTATCCACCCTAAGAAGAAAAAACACAGTGTGTATACATAAAATGCCTCATTAGGAACCAACAGTTGTTTCTTTCCCTTCATAAATGTGACGAGTGGCTTGTGAGGAATAAAAACAACCTAAAATTTTAAATGTCAACATGTGACATAAAAAGTAAAAGAAGAAGTGGCTAGATGGTGACAGAAAGAAAGATGCACAGAGAGAGAATGCTTGTGTTTCTTCTTCTGCAGCCTTATGTATGTTTGATATAATTGCTGGGTGGGGGTGATGGTGTTGGTGAGTGGGAGGAAGGGGCGTAAATATTTTCTCTTCACCCATCTCTGGCCCACCGCAACCAACCCATCTCTCACACACGTCCCTCCTGTACTGCCCCAGAGCGCCAAATCCCTCAGACTGCCAACCTAAGCAGTACAGGAGTACACACACTACTCCCAAACACATATAAACAAGGGGGGATTATATAGACAGACTAAGAACTACACACACGAACACACACACACACACTCTCTCTCTTGTGCTATGCAGGCAGGTATAAACATGTGCCCTCCGTGGCCCCACATTTTCTCTCACTCTTGTTTTTCATTGCCTATCTTCTTGTCTCTGTCTTGCTGTCTTGAAAAATGCACACTGCACACATACACACACACACACACACACACACACACACCTACACACATTAGTATGGATGCTGTGTCTGTATTTGTGAAGGGAGATACTTCCATGTTAAATGAAACAGGGTGAAATGCCCGCAGTGTGTGTGTGTGTGTGTGTGTGTGTGTTTTCCTTCCCTCTATCGTTCATCTGAAGCTTTCTGTCCTTTTAAGGCAGTCAGTGACTGGCTCCTCTCTCCAAGTTTCTGCTAATGTCGCTCATTCTTGCTTTCTTTCCATTATATATCTCCTCTCGCTTTTCATTTCGCTTCTCCCCTCCAATCCATCCCTCCCTCTTTCTGCAGTTTTGTTTTTCCATTTCATCTTTCTCCTATCTCCTCCTCAGCACTGTAGCAAGAACCCATCCATATAAGTCATTTAACCCAGGACTGAGCCTGACAAAAAAGCATTTTTCTTTAACCAAGTGGGGAGATCAATCAACAGCTAAGACAATCCCACTTGTTCCCAATGCAAATCAATTTACTACAAGAATCTTTACACCAGATTCACATATGATGCAAGTGACTTGATCTGTCTTCTCCCGTTTTTCATAACAAATGTTTATTTAGAAGAAAGGTGAGTATTATTGTCTCTACAGGCAAATTGATTTGTTTGTTTTATTGGGAAAAATTAGGAAAACCAAGATAGTGTTGGTTAGTGGATAGTTTTTGCTCCTTTCATATATTGTAAAACCATATATGTGCAGCTGTCCCTGTTTGCCCTCTCTGGTGTGTCCTTACCACAAGTGTATGCTGGCCAGGGTGCAGCAGAGATCTGGGCCATCTCTGCCAACACACTGACTTTGCTTTGTCACACTGGAGCATTTCACCAGAAACTATTGATGCCCTATTGATTGTTTTGACCCCTATTCTCTGTCCCTAAATCCCACTACAACGCCTGCATCATGAAGGGATGAGATGAAGGATGCAGACTCTAGGAAAAAAAGGAAATGGGGAGGGGGGGATTCATGATAGCAGCATGAGAAAGCAGCTTTGAAATATCCCCACACCCCGCCACCACTGCTGCCACCACCATGCGCCATTCTGCTCAAGAGTGCCTGAAATCTGAGCTCTTTGTGAAAACGCCATAAGAGCATTTCAGGTTCATACGATGAGCTGGAGCATTCAAGGCAAAAAAGGCAAGGGGAGGGATAAAAGGCAAGAAAAAAAGAGGAGGAACAGCAGGGAAAGAAGAGATGGATATGGGATGAAAGATGGGCTAGGTGGTACAGAGAGGGGAGAAAATATCACTTTCCCCCAATATTTTTTCCCTGTCTTTATAGAATTTCCATAATCCTCAAGAGAAAAAAAAAACAGTACTTCTCCTTTGAGGGATTAAAAAAGATTGTTTCTCATCTTGCAACAATTGGCATTGTTCAGTGAAAAAAGCCAGGCCTGGTTGCTGAGGAGGGCCAAGATAAAGAGCGCACATACAGCAGAGCACTAGATTAGCATTGTTTTACTGAGGGTCGATGCAGGTCTCTAACTGTACCAAAAGTCAGAAATCATCCTCCTCTGAGATCATGGAAAATCCTGTGTTGTTTGGCTATAGAATGCATCTTTATGATTACTGTTAAAATTAAAAATAAATCATTGGCAAGTTGGTTGGTTGGACCAACAGCTGTCAGCCTATTAAACCTGCTCATTCAAATATTTATAAGAAAATGTTTACAGAGTTCAGCTTTGGTGAACTTTGACATGCAAACTGACAAATCTGACCAGTAGTGAAGACATACTAATAATGCTGACCAATGAAGGAATGGAGAGCTCGAGAGTACAACCTGGAGAAATCTATCATATCTCATACACAAATGTCTTTTGAATTAACTGTGTGAACTTACTGTCCTCTTAGCGACCAAGCAAACAAATGTGTAACTAACAGCAAACATCGACCCCATACGGAGAACACAGAGAGAATCTTGCCAACACGCTAAGGACTGGTTAGCATGCTAGCAGTTAGCTCAGCAGCCACAGTAGTTCATCAACCAGCTCGTTCACTTATCTCCTGTTATATACCAAATGTACAGACATGCCCAAAAATTATTTTTGGTTGATTTTTTTAACAGCAAAATCCCTATATCCTCTTCTTGTGAAACAAATATATTTTTGATGAGTTTATCTTAAACTCAGGCATTGTTTACATAAAAGAATCAAAGTAAATGCAATTTGGATGACAGATTAACTCTGCCAATCATATAATCAATCAATAGATACATAGAAAACTCCGAAAGTATTTGGTCAAAAGTATTGTTGACACATATTTAACATGTTACAAGAGATAAGGAACAATTCATTCATGAACACAGGATTAGAAATTGAAAATGAATTCTTCAAGTCTAGCTCTTATTGGAAAGTTTCACTGGCTCCAACTGCAACACCATCAGCTACATTGCTCACTCACCCTGGTATCGAACAGTTTTGCGTGGGACTGGGTTCCAGTTGAGACCCAGCGACTTCTCCCATCCAAACAGAAACACCAGGAGCAAGACCTTCGTCCCACCCATGGCTCCCATGTCAGCTCCCACTCCTTGAATGATGGATTGAGGAATCAGTCACTGGATCAGAAGGATTCGAGAGAGCAGCTGGGCTCCTGGCAGCCTGTCGAGTGAAAGAAAAACCAACACATCAGCTGGAAGCAGCAATTCGTTTCCTTATTGAATTGGTTGTTTATCAGAAACAATTTTGTCAGAGTAATATTGAAAACATGAACATTTTTCAAAGAAGCCACACCAAACAGTCCACACATTCTGTATGTACTGAAAAATTCATTTTATCACTTTCATAACATGTACTATAAAATTGAACATGGTCATCAAAATGTAATGTAAAACAGAAATGAGTTATACAGATCATTAAAGTCAACAAAGACATAGCTGTAATTAGTGTATGCGTCTCTCTCTCTCTCTCTCTCTGTGTGTGTGTATTTGCCAACAAAAACAAACCAAACATTTTAATGTCTTTTGGCCATGGGGGTTGCACAGGGACGTGTTCCCTGTCCCGCCCTCACTCTGAGTGATCATCCAGCTGTGTATCACTAGTCAGAAAGCTCAGAAAGAGCTTATTGCTGCACTCTTGTCAAGTCAGTTAAGAAGCAGTAAAAAACTGGGACTGAGTTTTAAAGTTAATTGGTGCTGGCAATGCTTGTAATGCCAATTTGTCGAGAACTGAATGTCAGGGCAAGGACAAACCAGTAGCACAGTGTTGTAAATGAGTTGGTTTATAACAAATGAACATGTCAGGTGTGTGGCTAAAGAGTGGCATTACAGGCCACAAACAACACAGGGCAAGTGACATTTTTCAATGCTGCAGGTCAGCGGTGGAAGTAAAAGTGTAAAAGTACTCAGTTACAAGTAAGATCCCTGCATTCAAAATATTTTTAAGTAAAATTACAAAAGTATTAGCATCAAAACATACCTAAAGTACCAAAGGTAAAAATACTTTTAATGCAAAATGGCACATTTCACATTATTGTACATGATATTATTGGATTATAATTATGGATACATTATTGTGTCTATCACATTTAATGTTGAGGCTGGTAAAGGTAGAGCTATAGGTCTTATACTATGTTCTATTTCACTTATCGGATTTTGAAATGTAACTAGTGAGTACATTTAGTAAATGTAGTGAAATCAAAGTACAAAGTAGCAGAAAAAGGAAATACTCAAGTAAAATACAGAAACCTCAAAATTGTACTTAAGTGCAGTACTTGAGTAAATGTACTTGGTTATTTTCCACCAGTGCTGAAGATGAGACTGATGCACAGAGAGAAAGGAGGAATTTCTACTCACATCCCCAACTTTGGTTCTGTATACTTATGAGGAACTGTCAGCCCTTGGACTTTACCTTATAGCGTATTCATATCATAATATCATTTTGAAAGAAATGTTTTAAGTACACTCACATTCGACAGGAACCATGCCACCTAATAATTGACAGCCTCAAATAAATTACTCTCTTTTTCACTGAGTGTTTCAGTGGAAAAATAACTTTTAATTATGTTGGATTGCTCTCATCAGGTGATCTGCTGCACCTCCATGATCAGTGGGAGTTAACAGAGCCAACAAACTAATTAAATGTTTCACCTGTTCTTTTACAAAAGCCTGTGGATAGTTATCAAGATTAATTGGTTGGTTAATCCAAATAACAAATAAAGGCATTTTTCTTACACTACTACTACTAACCATCTAACCATGCAGCTGATTTTATTTCATATGTTCATTCACAGTAGTAAAGCTCAACAGCACAGTTGAGAAACTATCTCGAACAGCCTAACCACACCCTAGACTTGCTGTCTCATCCTAGTCCAGGCATCATCCACTCTCTGAGAATTCTGCATCTTTCCCACATCTTTTTTTACTTTCAATGCAGCTCACAGTAATACTATGGAGCGAGTATTCATTTATGGTGTTCCACTGGGTTACACACATATAGTGGTGGCATATAAAAAATTAAAATTAGAGCTTGGTGGCACCATGGTGTAGTGATGGCCCATCACTACACCATGGTGCCACTGTCAGACTGTCTGTTTTGAAAAGTTACAAAAGCTGTCAGCAGTCCAGTCCAACTCTGCCACTGGTAATGGGATTTCAGAAACTGCAGCATGATCTGATAATTGACAAAACCTGTCCATATTTCATTAGTAGAAGGCAGTGAAATGTGTTCACAGCATAGCATATGATAATCTGGAAACTGGGACACTGTCTGAAAAGAGAAGACACTGAAATGTAAATGTCATTTTTAAATGCTGCAGGCACCACAAGATACATTTTCATACACTTCTATTTTATTCAAATGGCTGCAGAAATCTCAGATAAATATGTCAAAACTTTTTTTTTTGTAATTTGGTGAGTTTTTTATTTCAACTTAAAGGCAACCCACACAGCGCAGCACCAATCCACTAACCCTAAACCATCCCATTCTTCTAACCTTAGCACTAAACTAGCTTTTAACATTTAAGCCAACCACTGCAGATATGAGGAATGAACAGTCTTCTTATGAGCTCATGAGGACCAGATATTCTCATAACAACTGAAATACAAGGATACACACACATATTCAGTGACGTGCGGTCAGGGGAGGCAGGTGAGGCAGAGCCCCCCCTGTCAATCTTGAAAAGAAAAAAAAAGTTAACCATAAAATATAATAAATGTTAATATTTGTCGGCTGGTGTGTGTTGTAGGCCCTTTTGCTGTTCGAATCCGATGTTGAAGGAATTTTTTTCAATAAAAAATAGCAGAATTTCCGTAGGTCCCGTTCAAATACATGGAGGAGATGCGCGATGAGGCAGCACTTTGCTGTGCCTCTCGGTGGATCGTGTAATCCTCACAAACTGTATGCGATGCAAATAGTGTGTCACTGTCCCTCTATATATCACAAATAAAATGCTTTCAAACACTCTGATTATATGCTCTGCCTTGCCATAATCTGGATAATGTATAAAATGTAGTTCTGTAACGTGTTTAGGCTCCAGATTAACCATAAAACACAGTAAAAAAGTTACTCGGTGAGGCAAACAGTACGCCTGCCTCAAGGCAGAGGGCGCTAGTGAGCCCACAGATTCTTGCGCTACCTACGATCTTCTTCGTGCTTGTTTATATTTCCTTTACAATCCACCTTATCAAAATGGAAGATTACATTTCCAAGCTGAGAAAATTCACAAATCTGGACTTTCAATCAAAACATTTTTG
>NW_018127892.1:1286480-1377236 GCF_001952655.1 Monopterus albus | reverse complement strand
GCCTCACCAGCTGTCAACCTCACCGCACGTCACTGCACACATTCATTGATCTACATTCATTTCCTGGAGACTTACCCTTACCTTAACCATAACCATTTCTTACCTAACATCTAACCTCGCCTTAATCTTAAACCAAGTCATCACTTTAAAAATTGTTTAGTTACATTTTGGGGGCTTACTTGTTGTCCCCATTCAGATGTCAAGTCCCACAATGTGACTGTGTAATATGTCCCCATAACACATACAATGCGAGACCACATACACACACACACACACACACACACACACACACACACACCATCTGTACGATTTCCTCTCTGCACCTGCTGCTGCTGCGTATCAGTGAGTGAAATGTCGCCTTTGATGACGCATGGCCATTGGACACGGGAACCCAGTGACTTTTAAACAGGTCCAAAATGTCAAACTCTATTTACTTTTACCCAGCACAAATAAAGAAGATACCTCTATATACAGCATATAACACATTGTATGTCTCCTACTCCCTCTCCCTCATCTATTCCCCCACATGAATACTAAATTCCACTGCTGGCAAACAAACATTTCGTCTGTTTGGCTCATTGGCAGGGGAGGTAATTGAGATTTGGAGTTGTATGGGTGTGTGGGTGTGTGGGTGTGTGGGTGCGTGTTTGTGTGCCCACGCTCAACCAATGTGACTGTTATTGATTACGTTTTTGAGAGGAAAATAAGAAGAGGCTGAAGGGAGAAAAAATCAATCATACCCCCTCTCCACCAGCCACCCTCCACCCCCAGATCAGATCGTGGTGACATGCTGTTAAATGAGCGTGCTTAAACGCTAGGTCTGGGTGAAAGCTCTCCAAGCCTCCCAGTGCCAACTACCAGCTTTACTGAATCAGTGCTGGAGGCCTTGCTGGCTAACACTTGAGTGAGCTGAGAAGAGATTGAGATAGAGGGATGGAGGAAGGGAGTGAGGGATGAAGGGCTGAAAGGTAGAGAGACTTATGGGGAGAGAACACATCTGGAGACGTTATATGAGGCTTGCAATTTTTCATTTTCTTTTATCCCTCAACATCCACTTCTCCATCTCTGTGCTGAGAGGTAACTAAGTGGAGTGGTCATCCTGAAGGCCAGATTAAGAGAGGAGCCAGTGTGTAAACACTGCAGGAGAAGATGAGGAGGAAAAGGATGGTGGAGCAGATTCTAGTCTTCTGTGTGTTTTAAGAAAATGTCAAAAATTCTCAGTGTATACCTTGATCTCATTTCTACTTTCCCTTTTTCTTTTAGCTCCCTGTTTCTGCTTTTATCTAACTCTCTTCCCTTTTCTCTGCTAGTCCAAATTATTCAATAAATACTCCTGCCAAGGCAGTATACTAAATGTTGATTTTCAAGTCCAGGAAACATTGGTTTATAAAGTCATAACGAAGCATCATCAATAAGACAGAACTGTTTCAAAAACTGAGCCTGTCTCCAGTTTGTTTGGATGGAAACCTTGTTATGCTATAATAAATGATCATTATTCACTGTATGCTATCATGTACACAGTGTTTTGGTAGGTTTGTTGATAGCAATGCATCATATTTTTTAAGCTAGACATACAGTAAGTTTTGCAACATATGTAATTTTAATAAGCAAATTAACTAGTAGCTGCTGTCAAGTAAAGCGCAACCTTAAACGTGTACTTAGGCACAGAAGGCTTAATAGCATAGCACTTGCCAGAAATGGGTTACATAACATTGCTGGCTTCTTCAACCCGTTGAAGCAACAGACATAGGTGACTTTTACATTAATGTTCCTCACGGCTTCATTCAGACACACCCACGACCATGATGGAGAGAGCCATGGTACGATATTTGCCATATGCGCGATGGTTGGACGGTACATCAGGAGATGAGGCCTGAGTTTTCTTACTACAACAAGCCAAGAAAATGTGAGTATATTTCAGAAGAAATTTTTTTCCCATGTTATTGGTGTTTACTGGCATTCTCCAGAACAGTACTACGCTCCACCACAGTCTACACCATAACATTGCAATAGCAGATTACTTGGCCAGTAGGGTCAGCAGTAAAAACCCTAACAGATTACCTTGCTAGCAATAATGCTACTCTCGATCTGGGAACATGCGCAGTAGCTGTAAAGCTATTAAGAAAACAACAACAAAGTCATATTCTTCATATCATTCAGTTCAGTTTGACTCATTTAGCTGCTTTAATAGCATACATCAGGGAGCACAGAGGGACTCCATACTGTACAGTGCCAATATGGAAAATTGAACCATTCACCATAGAGCAAAAACAACCAACTGAGGACAGATTAACTATCTGCAGTACTGCTTTTCATTCATTGTTGTTGACTACTTCTTTTAACTCATCACACCTCTGCTGCTGCAATCGTGCACTGAATCTGAAGCCACGTCTGCAGGGAACCTTAAGAATGTAGGTATGATGTATTTTTATTTTTCTCTCTATCAAATGGACTCTAATGATCCCTTGATGTGTTGTAAGAAACGATATTTAACCTCGTTCTCCCCCGATGTCCAAATTAACTCACACGCTCTGTCGCTCACCAAGGCCTCTTCGAGGATCTGTGGTGTCACATAACTCTGTAGGCGGCATCAAATCATCTTTTAGCTGCTGGTGTTGTTGTTGAGCCGGGTTTAGCTAATGAGCTGAGACACAGCAGCCTAATAATATCAGTCAGCATTCCACAATGGAGAGCTCATTAAACATGGAGAGAAATAGGCCACATGTTCTGATTAGGTTGCTGAGCTGCTGTGTGTGTTTTGCCCGTGCTTGCCGATTTGTGTCATTTCATGTGCATGTTTCTAGCCATGCTGCGTTTTTGTGTGTGTTTGGAGGTAAGATGAGTCCCTGTAGGGAGAAGCAAAGCAGGGTTGCTGCTTCGAAGTAAGCGGATGTTGGCGGAAAAAGGAGAGAAGAAGGAGATTTCCAGCCCCCCTCTGTCTGTCAGCCTTCCTCCACTGCCGTACCTCTGTTTTCTGTTGTCCTCTTCCTGCCCTACATTTCCCCACCTCTTCTTTCCTGGCAGCCTTTTTCCCCTCCTCCCATATTACTACAGACACACCGACCTCTGGTGCAGTCTCAGCTGATTACTAGTCCTTCCAGGCATTGTTTGACTTTTAACCTAAACCTCTAACCCCTTCATGGGTTACAGCAGGTCATTGCACATCAGCCACTATCACAGTGGGACAAACACCCCCCACCCTGCCCCACTACACACACATAAAGATGGATGGACTACAGGACAGCCCCCACCCTTCATCTCCAATCACACCTCCCTGCAAAACAAACAGAGCAGCTACCATCAGCTCTCTCCCTTCCTTCCTGCCTAGTACCCTCCCCATTCCCTCCACCTTTTATTGCTCCATTTAAAGCACACACAAATTAACATACGTGCAAACTCTCACACACAAAAGTGCTTCCAACTAAAAAGAACAAGCCGGATCAAACGATTTCACACCTCATGGACAGAGGCACGAGAGCGGCTCAAGTTCTTTTATGCTTTGTTTTCTTTCTTTTGAAATCATCAGAAAGGAAAGCCGGAGCAGCACCAGTGCATCAGCGGGCGGATGTGTATGCTTTTTGGAAGCTGCTGATTTTCAACGCTGGATTGCTTGAAAGAATAATGACCGAATAATCATCTTGTCAAGACTATTACTCTATGATTGACTTTTAAATGAAGTTACTAGTAGTAATTACTAGTAGTTTTAGTATAATAATTTAAAAGCATAATATCACAAATAAAGAAATACATCTTGGTGAGTACTTAGAGTTTTATTATTAGCTATGCTAGTGGTGCAGCTCTAGAGAAAGCAGTGGAGACTGTCACTAGAGGTGCCACTAGAGGCTTTCCCTCTAGTGGCACCATGGGATTCAAAATGCTAAAACAGCCATGGATAGATTGGTATAAAAATGACCTATTAATTATAACCCTCTCAGGATGAGCTGTAATTACTTTTGTGATTCTCTACCTAATAGTCTACTGTAACACCATCATCCGGTCAAAAGTGCAATTTGTCCACTGTTTTGATTTATGACAAAAGACATACAAAACCGTTGACAGTCCATCTGCCACAGCTGTACTTTGTGATTAGTGCTAATTAGCAAATGATGGCATGTTTAAACTAAGATGGTGAACATCGTAAACATACATTATATTTCTAAACATAGCATATAAGGTTGTCATTGTGAGCATGTTTGCATGTGGACATTAGCATTTAGCTGACTAGCCTCTGCAGTATATACACGACTCTAGTATATATTCTATATACTCTATACTCCTCTGAGGAAACTGCGAAAATCTGACAGTGCAAATTGAGTTTGCTTCCACTGAATCAGCTTGTTCTACAACTTTTCTGGAAACGAGTGTCAGTATAGGCAGCCCACTGCACTAGAATACACAAAACAACACTCAGTTTGAGATCATTCCTGGGAAAAAGGTCATTTTTTTCTTCCACGCAGGCCAAGTTTTCTCACTGAATGGACAGATTTTCTCACTGTTTAGGACAACATAATAGACAAGAATTACTTGATAATGATATGGTATTCATCGCTGTCTGCAGGAACCTCCATTATACAGCCAGTGGATGTCACTGGAAAAAGAAAACAGCTTGACTGGTGTTAGAGTTCAGCTTTTTTAACTTTACTTTCAGAAAGAGCTCTTAAAGATAAATTGTTCAAAACATGATCTTTGTTCACATGAAGATTCGTTGCCAAATGATAATTTGTGACCTTTGTACACTGAGATTTATTTTTGTGATTCTAATGCATTCTGAAGGGTTTAAAATGTTATGTAAGAGTCTGTGAACCCACCAGAAAGATTCGGGTGAAGATACAGCATATGCTAATTTTACTAATTTAGATAAATTTTTACAGCTGAAACGTTTTGATCAGAGGTCAGTTTTTAAAAACATGGAGGGACTTTGAAAGCAGATTTAATGATTTGAATCCAAATGTAAAAATATTTAATGACTCCAGTTGTGGTGGTGCATCAAAGAAGAGATTTCAAGGATCTGGGTTCAAGTCCAGAGGAAAACAGCTAAGAAACGGGAGTGAAAAAATATCACGTACTGCACTCTGCAAAATTGATGACTTGTGGGATGTGAAGCGAGAGAGGTCAACATGGACTTCAACCTTTTTCTTCTTACTTATTCATACAGTGCTGAAGAGCCACAGGTGCAACAGGGCTGAAATCCTCACCATTGCACTGATAAACTTTTTTCCTTGTACAGTGACAAGGAAGATGAAGACAACGGTGCTGATTCATTGCTTTTCTTTAGAGTGTGGCGCTAATAGAGCAGACATGGACACTCCATCGACAGCACAGCAGAACAAACACACGCTTGCCTGCAACTTGCACGCCAGTGGTGGTACAAAGGAACGTGCTTAAAGCATGCAGAGTGCAGAGGCTGTGTATGAATGCATGGTTTAAACAACATCAGGCCTGAGTGAGTCTGCATCTACAGTATGTGTAGTAGTAGCATTAGCTAGCATATCTGTGAATATACTGTATGTATGAAGAAATGGATGTACTGAGTCTCTACACTGACCAGTTCACATTAAAGAGATGTACTGTGTGTGAGTGAGTGTGCCAAAAGATTGTGCAGTGTGTTTGTGTTTAGCTGGCACAGATAAAAGACTCATAATCAAAGAGCAGTTTCATTAATGGCATGCTGTGAGTGTGGAAGATGAATGCAAAAGAGTGTATGATCGTGCTTGTTGGAGTGTCCTTCAGAAATCTCCAACACATTTTAACATCTTTTAAAAAGGGTCTGAAATCATCCCTTTTAAACTGCTGTCATCAGCCACCCATCAATTTTCATGCACCTGAGCACAATTTCCTTTATTTGCATACAATTAATGATTTGCTAACCAGTGGTGGGGCACCAAGTAATTCAGATGCATCAAGTTAATATCATTGCCTTTCGTTTCATGTGGTGATTGGGATTCACTCCCCATCCTAATTACCTCAAATTGAAGTAAAACTGAACAACACATTTGACTTTAAACAACCTATTTTCACTTCATGGGAAAAACATGATGGCTTGCAGTGTAGGCAGCCTCCCTCACTGCTGCCTCCTTTCATGTGTCTCCCCTGGGATATTCTGCAGGCCGTCAAATCTTCATCTCTTTTCATCCCTTCTTTAGCTCTTGCTTGCTTGCTGCCACCCTCTGCGCTGCCTTGTCCATGTCACTATCGGTTGGTCAGGCGTGGCTGCCTTATAAATGTTTGATCGGCACTCTGATCTCTTCCATCACTGCCAGGGGCACCAGCTGATTACAGATTAAATGGATCTGACTTGAAATCTGACTGCAGGGCAAACACCTGCTCAGACCTGAGGATGTGATGGAAGAAGATATGCAGGGAACACGAAACTGGAGAGACAGAGGCCAAGTTAATTGGACAGTGAGATCATTTGTGGTTTTGGTTTGTGGCTGCGGATGCGTGTCTGATCTTATTCCAAACATTTGGGGAGTGCACATGGCATAGATATATTTTTCAGTTATCAAAGTCTTACTACAAAGCTTCAACAATAGTTGATCAGTTTTACTGATATGATTAGTTTTAGATCATACTCCCATCCTACAGTTCAACTCAGCTACACAAAGCTTTAGCATCTTTCAGCTAAGATGTTTTGGTTTAACAGCAACTTTAATGTTTTGATTTACTCTCCCTGCTCTTATCAGGTTTGTTGCAAGCTAATTAGTGGCTAAAGAGCCACTAATTTCCTGGTGGAGACTAAAACCTGAGAAGCACAGTCAATCTTAAATTCTACAGATGGAGACAAACACCCTTCCAAATTAATGCTGATGCTGTTTTCAGTCTACTGCATGTGTAAAGAGGCAACTGTTTATTAGTACAATTGCAGCGCAAGTCAAGTTTCAAGTTGTTTCTACTGCTCAATATCACAAATTTGACTCAAGTGCCTTTACAATCTGCAGAGTGTACAATACCCTCTGTCCTTAGACCCTCGACTCAAATAAAGTTGACAAATGTTGCATGTACAGAATAAATCAGCATAATAGATTTATATAATGACAAAAAAGCATCATATTGTAACAAGTATGAAAAACATAGGCAAAGATATATAAGCAACAGCTGCTTCCAAGGAGTTGACAGCCAACTGAAAGGACTAGTTTGAGTATGAGTGAGAGTTCTTATTGTTCACAGCTGGACTTCATTTTGACTGTAGCTTCCTAACCAACTGACTTTAACTCTGACAAGAGAGATATGTCCATCACTTCTGATTGGCTAAAACCACATAACCGCAATATAGTACATTAAAATAATCTCCAAAGACGAAACTGTGCACATGAGCTAAACAATGAGAATTCAGTTTAATTATCAAACCAAATAATTATGTATTTGTCAGGATTAATCACATTATGACTGTCTGTTTTCCTCTCTCTCAGCCTCTCCATCTAGGTCTCCCTTTTTCTCGAGTCAACCTTGTGCCATCAGCCCCAGCGTACTATATGTTGCCTATGATGAGCACCTGTCTGCCCGATGTGCAGACCCGAGGGATGCTGGGATAGTACTCTGACCTGTCACCAATGCACATGTACTGTATAAGTCTGTGATCACCATGTAGACATGATCAGCCTTGCTCACAGCACTGAACTGGCATAGAAACTGCAGGTTAACACACACACACACGGAGCAAGTGAGAGAGAGAGAGAGAGACTCAGACTGACACTGTTCTTGTACACATCTGCATTACGTTTGCTAATTACTACACACACATGCATTCATGAGGTCCATACATGCAAATCAGTGAACACAAAACATAAAAACAGTGCTTTATCATGTGTCATATGCACACCCACAGATACACACCCATCTTATATCCCGCCACTCACACATGGGCAGTGTGTTCCTCACACACCAGCGCACTAATCAAATCACTCTGGCAAATGTGCAGTTTTGCCCAGCAGCCAGATTCAGACAAAAAAAAACAGCTGACAAATTTCACTGTTTTAGTTCAGAACTCATTAAAAAGTATTCACCACTGTACAATTTAGGGCTGTAATCAGCTCTGAATAAAAGAAACGGTCATATTGATGCCTGTGGGTACCCAACGTACTGAAAAACAACTGCTGGGTGTGTGAATGCAAAACATCACAACACACATGCCCACGCATACACTATCTCCCTCTCACATTAGTTTCTCTCTCTGGCTGCCAGTCCCTGAAACACTCGGAGTATTGTGGCTTGGGGAGACCGCCTACTATGCTCCTTGGGGGGCTAATTGTCCAGTAGTGCTCTTTCGCTTTCCCTCCCACTCTCTCTGCCCTCCACCCTCTCCTCAGCACCATTCTTTGAGCATTTCTTTCAGAAAGAGTTTATGAGTTCATGCTGGGCCCGGAGCCCTGGATCCCAGTGAGGTGCCACAGGGCAGAAAGGTTATGCCTAGCTGGACTCCTATAGAAACAACAACAGGTGGGGGTGGATGGAAAAGTACAAGAGAGTGGATAAAATACCAGCGGAGAGAGGAAAAACAGGGTTCAAAGGGAACGACACAACTGACTGTAGTGTAAATGTTGAGGGTTAGAGTGACTTTGTGGGCTGAAGCATTTCATTGTTTGTGATAAAAAAAAACAGTTTTATATAGTTTATTTATCTACTTTTATGGCTTTCTAAGGTGCTTTGTAGTGGTTGGAAGTTGTTTTATAGTCACATCTTCCATAGCCATAGATGGTCCATATAAACATCCATTCAGCAAGCATCTACTCTGGGCACTGCAATCTTGCCGCTAAACCACCACCACCACCTGTTTTCAGCCCCAAAGGTGAAACAGCTATTACCCAGAGTCCATCCAGTAGCTAAACCCGCACATCCTTGAGGTGGGGGAGCTGGAACTCATCACAGCTGACACTGGGCAAGAGGTGGGGAACTATCACACAGAGAAAATCAATCAACTTCCAACTAACTTGGAGAGGGAACCCACAGGGAGAACAAACAAGCTGCACACAGATATGCCTCTGATTCTATTTGGCCCTACTCTATTTGCAGTTTTCCTGTGATATGACAAATTACATAATGAACATTTTAGGTGTGCTCTCTATTTAATTCATCCCCAAGTACCAAAAAGATAAAAATGTTCCACATTTTTTGGCTTATAACACTAATAAGTGTCTACTTGCAACCCTTCCATTCCAGTTGTATGTTTACCAGTCATGACCTGTTTATCCAAAATGAGACTTATTCTATCTTTTGAGACCCAGAAGTTAAAATTGTCATGTAACTGACAAAGAAAGTGCAAAAACATTATAGCAGAATGTTCATATCCAGTAGCAGAAATCTTGTTACTTTGCAGCCCACCAGATTTTTCCTTGCACCCCCTTCTGGGGTCTTGACACTCAGGTTGGGTAACACAGATTCAGACATTCTGGCTAATTTGCAAATTTGTTAACAACCTGTCAGATCATCTGATTTGATCTGATCTGGTCAGCTGCTGGTTTCTGCTGGGTAATAGCATCTGAAACATTAGCAAGAGATGTTGCTATTACAATAATGTGATAATAAGAAATTGTGTTGTCTCATTAGTCAAACAAAACTGAACTCTCCATTCATCTCCCTGAATACTGCATTTATTCCTTTACTGATGTTTTCCTTTTCATTCATAAGTCATTCAGATTCACAGAAGACAAGCAAAAAAAATATAAAGGAAAACAGCAACCATTTTTCCTGACTCAGCAAATAATAACAATGAGGTTGCACTTGAGCAAGGCACTTAACCCAGCTAGATTCAGTGTGCTCAGTGGCTTAGAGAGGTCTGGAGACAGTGAAAGAGCTGAGCTTCCGGTACTGGGCAGTTCCCACTGGCCTAAATTAGCACACTGTGGTTCTACTGGGCAGCTCCCAGGAATGAATGCGCATTACTATAAGTGCAAAGCAGGACATTTCGGAAGAAGTGTGTGCATACTCAGCAGAAGCAAATATACTGTACCTGCCAATGCCAGCTATCGGATCAGCTATCTAAATCAATGGCCTTCTGCTAAAAATGCACCCTGATGCAGTGCAGTCAGATACTTGCAGAAGAGAAGAGAGAAGGAGTGAAAGGTGAGAGGAGTGAGAAGAGAGTAGTGGGCCTTAATGCTCCAGCCCTGGGTCTATTAGAAGCTGATTGGGCACATTAGGAGGGAAAGGAAATACTTGAACCGGGAGCAGCTCTACAATAACCACTGGCTGCTCTTTGTTGAACACACAGGCTGATCAATAGCAATGAGGAAAAAGCATAGGAGGGTAGGACATGGCGAGGCGAGGAGCAGACAAAAAAAAAGGCCCAGGTTTATGGTAAGATAAGCTGAGATCGATAGAGAGACAAGGACTGCTGCTGCGTTGAGAGAAAGGACAGAGGAATGCCAGATGCACAAGGTTCGCAGTCATTCACCTCATCAAACCTGATAAAGGGGACCCTGTGTGTGTGTGTGTGTGTGTGTGTGTGTGTGTGATGGGGAGTCTTCTCTTACTTGTATATATTTCCTAGTTAGAATTAAACTGCCATCAGTTCAACTAAGCACTTCCTGTGGATGCCTCACAATAAAACCCTACCAGGAAGGAAGTATTAAAAACAGAAATGTCACAGTAGAAGCAACCAAAGTCAATTTAGTGAGTTATTCTGTTAAAAGAATTGTTTATGCTGGCATCACTAAATCTAATAATGAGCATGATGTTTTTTGTTGCTTTAATAGGCACAAAAATGCAAAAAGACAAGTTGTAGCTCTATGTGAAGTTGCTCTATGTGCAGTGTTATTTCTCAGTCTTTATGGTAAGCTAAGCTAATTGCCTGCAAACTCTAGCTTTATATCACTGTACTACATACATGAGCATGGCATACAGTAAATCCATCCACCCATCCAATATCTATACTGTTTATTCCTGAATAGGGTCATGGGGGGCTGGAGCCAATCTCAGCTGAAACTGGGCGAGAGACACTGGGCACAACCTGGACAGGTCTCCAGCCTATCACAAGGCTGAGATGTAGACTACGGTATCCCCTTTGAGCCACTGAAAGAGCTCTACTGTCAATGACAATAGCAAGAAGTGTTGAGTTTAACACTAAGCAAATAAGCAAAAAAGAAAAACTGTGAGTGAAAACAGTAATTTTGTTACACAAGAGTAACTCAGAACCACACTGTGGCCATTAGAACAGGACCAACACTGATCTGACGGAATTGCAGCTGTGGCAATATCCAGTGAAGAAGGATTGGTTTTGCATTGACAACAGCAACAGCAGTTAAGATAAATAAAGACCTCCACCACCATTTAAATGTACAGTAGTAGCTTGTGTTATACTGCATGTATCTCGGAGAGCAGTTTTGTGTTAGTCTGCATGAACATTGCAATTGTGTACGGGGGCGTGCACATAAGTGCAGTCCATTTATCTGTGTATATCTGCCACCTGCCATGCTGCCTTTGATGAAGAGAACCTTCACCTCCATCTTTCTTGCTTTTCCTCTTCTTCCCCTTCCTCTTACTCCCTCTGTCGCTCTCCTCATGTGCTCCGTTTCTTCCCCCTCCCTCCCCTTCTCTTCCCCTGAGCTCTTGGTGTCTGTGAAGGCACCCTGTCAGAGAAGAGCTATTTATGATCAGCAACCAATATCCTCACAGAGATAAACACACTGTGAGAGACAGAGATCGAGAGAGAGGGAGAGAGAGATCTAGAATTATTAGACAGAACAAGGGTAAGTGCATTGTGACAGAGTGAGAGAGAAGCGCACAGACTTGCAGAGAAAATATGGATTGAGGAATAGAGCACTGCTGCCCGAGGCTGTTTTTTCACACCTTTGTGTTTATGTGTGGGAATGTGTGTACGCACAGTGGTCGTTTTGTCGTCACAGTATACAACAGTTTGTGTTTAAGTGCATCCTTCTTCTGCCCATACGAGCCTGTTTTCTGTAGGTGGATGTTGGGATATAAATGACTTTTCTTTTTTTTTAATTGGATGACATTTATTAAGGTCTGCTGGAGCAAACAGACAACCGATTGTAAGTGAAGTCCTTTTCAGACATGCACTGGAATCCTGCAATTATCTAGGCATCACCCGGAGGAGCTGTATGTGAGAACTCAAAAGTCCAAGTCAGTTGACCCCTAGTACAAAGTCCACGTAGCAGTGTATAATCCTAATTATTGACATGCTAGTGGGCATGTTGATGACATTCCATTGTGTGACTGGTGCATACAACCCCAACCAGTGGTGGAAGAAACCCTCAGATTGCTTACTTAAAAGTAGTGATACAATAGTGTAAAAATACTGTGGTGAAAGTAAAGGTCCTGCACTCAAAATGTTAAGTACAAAAGCATTAGCATTAAAATATACTTGAAGTACTAAAAGTACTCACCATGCAGAATTGCATTATTAACATTAATGGATATCATATGATTTGATTATAATAACTTGTGCAATGTTATTACAATGTAGCAACTCGTAAAGGGGGAGCTAGCTTTAACTAGCATATATGCATATAATTTGAAGTATTGCTGGGTAGTGAATTTTTCCAATGGAGATCAATAAAGTCTTATGATTATACTGTAATTTTTGTATTAATCTGGTACTGGAAAGTAACTAGCAACTGAAGTTATAACATAAATGTAGTGGAGTAAAAAAGTACAATGTTTGCTTCTAAAATGTAGTGAAGTCAAAGTCTGAAGTAGCACAAAATCAAAATTCTCAAAGCACAAAGCTGTACCTAAGTACAGTACTTGAGTAAATGTACTTAGTTACTTTCCACCACTGACCCCAGCATCCTCCACCAGTTAGTGGGTTAGGACAGCCTGAATGTAACCTGAGAGGCAGATCCCAGGACACAAAGGCTGTAAAGCACTTGCTGCCACTTATTGTGAGCCCAGAGTACTAAATGAAGACGACAGAGGTGAGTGGAGCAACATTTTTATCAATTTTCATCAACTTCTTTCATTTGAATTTATGTGATTTTCAAACACTGTTTGGTGAGAATTAGTAAAGGAAACCAAATTTGTAAAAGTGGAACTCATGGCATTGTACAGAAAGGATTTTCAGTAAACCATACACACTAGTGCCCTCAGAACCTACAGTTTACTCAACAGCAATTTGTACAATCTGAAATCCAGCGTCCTATCCAATTTTAATGTGTTATGTTTTCCCCATTTTGTCTTTGCTTTTTCCCTATGTCCTAGCTCAAGTAGCTCCCTGCTCTTTTTCTTTGGCTCGCCCCAGAATCATTTCTTTCTGGGAGTAGTCTACCTGAAAATGCCTGTAATTTCCACATCCTGTTTTGACAACTTCTGCAAGATTTCCCTTTTCTCCCTCATATTCACTTTATTTCTTTTGAATTTGTGATCATTTTATTGTACATGCTCCCTCCCCCACTGATGTTCTTTCTGATTCATGCTGCCAGTTGTGCTATTTGCTAAGGAAGGTTCCACATGATGCAGAATAGATGCTGCTATGTTTTTCTTCTCCACCCCTTTGTTTTGTTTTTACTTCCTTACTTGTTTTGCTTCTCCTCCCTTGCGTGTCTGTATGCTTTCTCCTTAATCTCCCTTCAGCTGTTTTTTCTTCTGGCTTCTTTGTGAATGCTGAATACACTCCACTCAGATGAAGGTCACATTGGGCTAAAGGAGAAGAAAAGATAAAGAAGAGAGTGGTAATGAGTGACAGGTGTGGAAGTCTATGAGTGTGTGTGTGTGTGAGAGAGAGACTGGCAGGGTGGCATTAATCATTTTAATGTTTTTCTCTGTGAAGGTGCGCTTATGACACACACACAAATTCACACATGCTATAAGTAAATCTAATTGCTAAATGCTGTTGCACACAGAAATACACACACACGGGAACATTAACACACTAGAGCGCAGCACAGTGAAATTCATCTGTATGCGGTTCTACTCACAATTTTGGCAAGTCACATGGCTAGTTGATGAACTCTAGCTGGAGAGCTAGCACACACACACACACACACACACACGAGCCAGGAACATGCTAGCCCTACTCAGTCACACAATAGAAAGCCAACGTGAAAAAGTTGTAAAATTTCATTAATTTTCAGACATTAAATATTATTTAACTTTGTTTAAATCATGAAGGTTTTAAGTTTATCTGCTGTAGTGCTCACCAGTTTCCAAGCTTATACTTTTTGAGAAGAAATGCTGACCCTTTCTCTGAGCTTTTTTATTTTTTTATATTTGCAGTACTTACTCCCCTCTGGCATTTTGTTCTCAATATATTGCATCATTTCTTTCATTAAATGGTTAATGAAGGGAGAGAAAGCTCTCTGAACTAGCTAGCTATAGCAATAAAGCTCTTTAGCTTGGTTGGTAATGGGACAGAACAAATGGAGATTCCTGTCTCGTAAGTGTGTGAAAGTCATTCCTCATTTGTGAAACAGTTGATTCCTCTGACAGTGGAAAGTTGTACGATAGTGAATGATGCAACACAGCTAACACGACAGACTCTCTGGCACTCCATTTCTTCAAAGGTCAGAACTGTCAAGATGGCTAAATGCTGGTGAAAGGCACGGATTCATGTGCTGAAGTTCACCAGATTTGAACTTGATGTGAAATGTGTGGAGGCTGACTTGATTTTGCTTCGAAATATTACTGTTGTAATTGCTGCATTGACCGAGTCTTAATACACACATGGAACACACTCTGAGATACAAGCCCACACACATCTAAGCATGCTCACATGTGCGCACACAGAGACCTGAATGCTGGAGGCTTACATTCATTTGATCCCATGGCTGCAGATCACATAACTAACTGCCTGTGTGTGTGTGTGTGTTCATGTGTGTAAAGGCTGACATTCATGTCAGTGACTCAGTAATCACAGTAAGAATGCTGAGGGGCAAGCAGATACTGTCAGTAACATATGGGCCGCTGCAGTTACACACAGGGAGCACACAAAGGCAACACCAAAACCTCTGACGCATTCATAGTTCATTCACTGCTGTCAATAAACTACATGCTGGAAACTCAGCTATACTCAGTGCTGCAATATCTATTGGACAAGCTGTTATGTTCTCATACTTTATTGACTGAACCCTCCAAAACACTATACCTCTATACTATATTTGGTATATATGTGTGAAAGACATCATGACTTTTAACGTAAAGCCTTATATGACAAAAATCCATGACTTGTAGCAATACTAAGTGAGACAGCCCTGTTTTGAACTCGGAAACAAGTCAATTTGCAAACCATCTAATAGGTTTTTAATGTGTTTAGTGTAGACAGATATTCTCAACCTATAATGAATAATTTAATATTTTGTGGTTTTCATTGGACAGTGATGAAATGACACCTGCTACTGACTTGGTTTTCTAAAGGAAAAGAACACCCAAAGACTGGATAAATCCTCTTCTGGTGGCTGGAAGAAAATAAACAGGAAGTTACGTAAAAATATGAAGCCCAGGTCTTCCAAGATCCATTTAGTTTGCATAAATGTGCTGGAGGGAGAATTTAGACTTAATCAGGAACTCGTGACTGTGGCTAGCTCACCATATGAGCGCTTGTGTGTTTGTGTTAACTGCTTCTGGTAGAGCATTTAACCCTTCTGTGAGTGTCCCCACCTGGGACTGGACAGAATAACTTTAAAAGCTGTAAGGAAAAAAATGTCTCCAAAATCAAATACACTACTGCATCTGAGACCAGTGGCTGGGTTACCGATAGGGCAGGATGATCTCACACACATACATACTGACATGACTATGTGACAGCACAGCAGCATACTGGCCATCTCTGGTAGAGTTTTCCTGAATAAGTAAGTCATCCAGACATCATGTTTCCATTGGTTTCATCCAGGAGAATGCAGCAGCCAAAACCCTGCAAGGCTCCGCAGAAACACACACACACACACACACATATAAATACGCATGCCTGTCTACCACACAAACCAGTGCGCACAGACGCACAAGCAGACACACCAAGGCCAAAAAAGAAGGAAGAGAGGTGGAATGGAGGGGGAGTAAAGGGATCTGGTTAAAAGGCAGGATTTCAAGAACACCTGCACACATACACACACCTCCAGCTGTTGGCTGTCTGTGTGTTTGACAGGCAGCACACTGAGTGGCTGTGTGGAAGCCAGCCAGCCGCTTGTGAATCAGCAGTGACTAACAGTTTAAACCTGCACTTTCTGAGCTAATCGCCTGCATGCTTATTGTAAATGTGCGTGTGTCTGTGTGTTCATGTGGGTGGATGTGTTGTATACTCACGTGTCTCAGCGTATGTGTGTGCCTGCATGCTGCCACCATATAAGCCTTCCCTATCAGGCTCAATTGTGGCAGCCCAAGCCTTTAATTGCTTTGCACCAAATTTGACATTGTCTAAGCTGACAGCATCCTGATGAGCGGAATTAAAGTGGAGCAACGATGCACCCGTCACTTCCTCCAATTGGCCTCGACAAGAGCACAACTCTGTGCTCCGTTTGATCACTGCACAAGACAACGTGCTGGGATGCTAATCACATGCAAAGGGCCAAGCCTTGAACATATGCCAAAATGTGTGGGTCTGCATTGTAAGTGTGTGTGTGTGTGTGTGTGTGCACTAGTAATGGAAGCTCTAATCAGCAGCAGGATTGGAAGAGGCATGTGGCAATAAAGCCCAACAAAATGTCTGCCAGTCCCTATTAGAGTCAAGCACGTTCTTGAAAGCCTGGTCGACAATGCACATGTGTACAGTATACGCACACACAGACATACTTTCCAGCTTGCTGGACATCTGGCCAAGGTCAGAGCTAATCTGAGCAGTGAAAGGCAGTTGCCATCCCCCACCAACACCAACACCACCTGTACCTCTTTAGAAAGCACAAAGACTGAGCAGAAATGAGCAGAAAGGCGTGATTTTACAGTCTTTATCCTCTAGAATGATTTAGTTGTAAACTCTGACCCTACAGTATGAGAGCAGCCTATTACCCGCAGTTTGTGATTTACAAGCTAAAATTAGCGCTGGCGACCATTTACTGAGGCCATTATTGGTGCGAAACAGAGTCAATTCCCACTGAGCTCCTTCATGAGCGCTGCAGATTTATACTCAGCTGAGGGATCGATTATTCAGTGTACCATAGTAATGACTGATATACAGCCGGCATCTCTGCATTTGCTGTTTTCATGGTAAGACTGTATGTGCAATAATGCTGTGCCTGCTCTGGGACACTATACCTGTTATAGGCTTTAAGAGTTATGTGGCTTTCAAGATCGAACTTGACATTTTAACAGTAATGGCAGATGTCATTCTGTGCTGGAGATGATCACTAAATACCTTTTTTAAAGTGCGTCTAAAGGCTTCATTAATGTTACATTTACTAAAGCTTTATAGATTACTTTTAAGATATTAATAAAAACAAGCCTGGGTTGCCAGATAGTGCAAAATGATGAAGCATTTGTCAGTGGATTAGAAAGATTTCTAACAGCAAGATGCATGCTTTATAAATGGCTTATAACTGATCTGCAAAGCATTGCTAAATTATTTCGTAAATCGTGTGAATGCCATTAGCTGCAATTTATAAAAACTTTATATAGAGCACTTAAATAGAAAAGGGGCACCACTAGTTTTTTATGATGTAAATTGAATAGATTGCCAATCTTGTATGGCTGCAAAGTCCTCTCAAGCCTACACAGTATCCATCTGTAAGAAAAAAGTGAGAGCAGTTGCAGCCATTGTTAAGATTGATAGCAAACATTTTGCTATTCATATTTCACAACAGCAATAACAGCTCTAAATTACAAGTTTTGACAGCTCCAGACTCTGTAAGTGCAAGAGTAAGTGCACTGCACTAGGTCAGAACGCACTGACCAAGTTTCTGGCAGTGTGACTGAATGGTTTGAAGTTCTATTGTCTGTATACTGTGGGGGAAAAACAACTGCACTTCTTTGTCAACAGATAATGTGATTGCGATTTTTTTTCACTGAAATGGGACCTTTCGACTCTCATCCACTCATTTCCTGTGTGAAGCACAGCGCCTGCATTGGTGCTTTTGGCAAAAAATACCGGTTTGAGCTGAGGAGCTGTGATTTTTATTCTCACTGTGCCAGAACTCACAGGAGTCACTGTGGACATGAAATACTGAGCAGCGCCAGGTGTGTAAGCTCAGCTGAAGTGGAAACACAGTGAGAAAGAAAAATTGTCACATTTGTCTATACACACAAGTGCTTTAGATCACGTGAACACACTCCACAAGCTTTTATCAGTTTTGAATGTTAATAGGGATTAAATCACTGCATCAGAGCAGAGTTCATTCACCTGAAATAGGGTAAGTGTATTTCTGAGTTTTGAAGTGTTATGTGCTTGACAAGAGGAAAGACCCATAAAATGAGTGGGGAGTGTGCATAGGCTGGGAGGTCTCGCTGTGCATGCATGTGTGTGTGTGTGTACTGTATGAAACATCTGTTTAGTTAAGTGAGAGGATGCGATGGTAAAGTGCTGGCTTGGGCCCTGGCCTTCTGCACAACAAGCACTCAGGGCAGTGAGGTGATTAAAATCCAGTATCTGTATAAAGCCAAACAAATCCCTCCTGCTCTTTTAAAACCTACAGCATTCCATGTCGGGATTTGCATTTTGCCACTTTTGCTCCTGATCTCTGCTTTTCTCACTAGGCATGATTTATGGGTGTCAACTCACAAGTCAACTTTTCCATCCAATAAAATGCCCAATAAAGGTGTGAACCCAGAACAAGTGATGCTACAGTGTAAAAGTCAGGAAATAAAGACATTCTCTACTCCAAGGCCAATCACTGTTTTCAAGAAAGTTTTGTCAAAGCAGCACTAATAAAAATTACAATAATAAAAATCATTTTTAATGATTTTGTATACTTTGTGGTTATGTATAATTTGAAGGGTGTCACTTGTTTTGAGGTCTGACTGATTTTACTTGCTGTCAGTAATACCTGCAGCATGACTGATCAGGACAACTGCAGGGTGTTTATTATTTAACTTGGCTGCTTACGTTAAGGATCTCCTTGAATGGCAGTTGCGCATTCATGTGAGCTTGCCTGACATCCACTGGTGCCATTGTAAAAGCGGACTCACTGTTTTACCTGACTGGGTCTAACCTACAAGCGGGCAGTCTGTGAATTTTTATCAGTACATATACCGTTGTTTGCCTATCTATGGAGAAGAAATTCAAAATAATTAATGCCATTGTGGTTCGTTGTGCTGTTCACTTTTGATACAACAACCGCAGCAGGAGTTGTGCATGTTCATAAACTATCCTCTTGTTTTTAGGAGGAGGCTCTCTGGTTTTATTGTTCTGAAATAATTATAGACTATTTGGAGTTATGAGGGGCGCCAAGCTAATCTAGAGGTACCCAAGATTAAACATTAATTGGCTGGGAATGAGCAAAATGAGCACGACATGGGGACTTTAAGCTTCATGGCCAAACAAATCCCTTATCAATCTTGTCATTCATATTCTCTGTTTAGTTTACACTCTTTGGCCTCTCTGATATTACAGATGTCACCAAAGGAAAAAGGTACACAAACTCTTACATGTTTTTGAGTTCCTTGAAATAAATGTATTAATATAATTATTATTAATGACACTCTAAAGGACTTGGATTTGATAAGTGGATTGGAAAATGCAATCGAACTCCATCCTTAGTATTTAAAGAGAAAAGAAACTTCAGATAGTCCCTGGTAAAAACAGGATAGTGGCAAACATTTGGCTAATAATAAATGTCTGTAGGCTATAGATAAGTAAAGCATGCATATTAGAGAGAACAGTTGTGCAAAGTTGACTTGATGATCTTGTGAGAGATGGATGAAATATAAAAGTCACCGAACCAATTTTTTTCTTTTCAGTTTTATCCTTGCTTGATCCCATATCTCTGCCATCACTGAATACCTCTGCTAATACGCATACTTTTCTTTGCTTCTTCAGCAGCCGCTTGTCGCAGTCTGTTATTTATTGCTAAGTTTCCTGACCTTCGGGCTTGTTGGAGAAAAATGTTTTTATTTCAGACATGTAAAATAAGCATCCATGAAGTATTCTTGACAATCTTGTTTTTTTTGTTTGTAATTTCACAGCCTTGGTTTTGACTATATAATTATTTTGAATTCTCCAAAGAACACTGGTAATTGGTATGACCCAATATGTTCTGAAGGAGGGCCCCTGATTCATTATGGGGGAGTGTGCATTATTTCAGCTCTTGCGTGGGCCCTAAAGAACAACAGTGGTGTGCCAGTAAGTAAGTACGTAAATTGGGTAAACATACAGCCCTTCTCTGCATACTCTGTTATTTTATGGACTCCTTCGAGATCAAAGATAATGCATAATTTTTCTTCTTCTCCTGTGGAGTAGCTTGAAGTAGGAATATCTTGTTATATTAGCTTTCCTGTCACTGCTGCTGCCATCTGTCCAAATAAATGTAAACGGCTGAGGGCTGGAACCCTACATGGGTGGAGGGTTATTGACACAGGGGAAGGCTGACGAGTAATATACCGCATGTGAGTGTGGCTCAATTCATGCATCTACTCCTGTGATTGTGTGTGTGTGTGTGTGTGCGTTCATACATGCACCATATCCATATTCCACTGAGTGTTATGCGTTTGTGTAGCTTAATTTGTGCTCGTGCGCACACTTAAATCTGCCCCTGCACATGTGCCTGTGTATGTAGGTGACAGTACCAGCATGAGCTCAGTGCATTATCTCATTATGTGACTCTCCCAGGCTGCAGGAGGACCCTTCCCTAATGGCCTCTGTGTTCACTGTGGTGGGACAGACAGAGGGCAAAACATCGACCGCTATCTCCCACCATGGTAACTGTTGGGCCCCTGGGGGCCCATTGCTCTGCTGGCTGTCCCACTCAGGCTCCAGCTCCAGCCTCTCAGGGATGGATACACAGGGGAGCATGACAGCTAAACAAATGATATCACCTCCCACCACTGACGATGTATACCTCCTCCTAACCTGACTCCATACAGTTATTTCCTTGTTTCTTTAAGGGTCAGTTCACTCAAATTGTAAACATGTTTTCTCACTGACCACACAACACCTAGTCATGCACATAATTTTTATTTATTTTTTTGCCCAGTTTCTCACAGTTCCAAAAGTGTCGCTGTTGTTTAAAAACTGCATGTGAACTTGAAAACTTATTAGGGAGACACTTTAGATCTTATACAAACTATCCTGCCAAAACAGAACAACACAGGAAAAACGCCATGGGGTAATATACAAACTATCATGGGAAACCATCAGGGGAGCTCATGTTACTCGAGCTAATTGAATTCAAAGGGAAAAAAGCTATAGTGGGTGACAGGGGCTGAGAGATGGGGTGTAACAGAAAAAAAAAACAAGTGGTCGATAGGGGATGCTCAGTGGTAGTCATGGATGTTTTGGTGTCATGGGTAAAATCCATGTGTTGGTTTTTAAATGGTCTAGTTTACGGTCAGGCAGGAACAGTTTCAGTTTAAAAGTGAAGTTTAAAGGTGGTGCAAAATGACGTTTTTCACTTGAAGCCTCGAATCTGTTCAAGGTACTGTATGTGCATAATGTAGGGTGACAGCATACCATTTCCTGAGAGACATTAGTTTGTTTTGTAACAATAGAATACCTTTATCCTATATGTTCACTTCCATTTTAATAGGGTGGATGCAGAAATGTCAAAGCCTGAAAACTTACAGCTTGGACAAACTACCTCCATCTCGCACTGTAAAGAAGAGCAAACATTGTTTTTTGTCATTTGAGTCAACTGATCCCCAATCTGTGATGGCATGGATGGACAGCTGCAGTGACAATAGACAGAAATGCCCTGCACTTTGAAGGAAATTACTCATCTCTCTTCTCTTGTGGGGGCCTGAGTTCTTCTTACACACACGATTGGTGACTGATGTCTGCACACACGCACACAGTAGACTCAACCTGTTTAGCTCAACATAATGAAGCACATAATTACATCCACAGACGCTGAGACACAAAGACGTTTTATTGAGAAGGATTATTCCTGATACACCCACCCACACCCACACACACGAACACACACACACACACACACACACACACACACACACACACACACACACACACACACATACATAGATGACCTAGCATGCATGCATAGACTGCAAAGAAGCATTAGCAGTCCATGCGAGCAAGTGTAACAACATCAGACTGTGGCTGCAAAATGACAAAGGACAAAAAGAAAAGACAGGAAAAGGCAAAGAAATCTTTATGTGAATACATAAAAATAGAGTTCTCAAAATTATTTGGCTCGATGAAGAAGCCACATGGAGAGGAAAAATAAAGAAAGTCAAAAAGAAACACACGGCCACACCCTCAGAGTGAGTGGCTCTGGCTGAGGTCATCTTTATTAATACACCACCTGACGACAAACACACTCACACCGAGACCCCCCCCTTCCCCCTCCATCATCACTCCACACTCCCGCCCTTCCTTAGCTCCTTGAGAAATGGCAATTGCCAGTCTGACACAATGGGGGGTTGGGGGTTGGATTCTGTAACCACACACACACACACACACACACACACACACACACAGTGTCGGTTGGCCTAGAGACATGATGTCTGTGATCTGTCAGAGGGTTACAGTGTGGAGCAGGTGTGTGTGTGTGTTTTGGGGAGAAGCAAAAGAGACGAAGGCCAGAAAGATGGGAAGTTTGACCTGCACACACACTCAGACACACATACTAAGAAACATGCCCCGGCTCATTTGTTCCCACTGACAGGAGAGGAGAGGGATGGCTCTCTACAAGACATGCCTCAGGGAGGTGGACGTGTGTGTGTAGGTGTGAGTGTGTGAGAGAGAGAGAGTCAGAAGAAGAGAAGCAAAGGGAAGGAGATAAAGTTTGTACCAAAGCCAAAAAAATGTGTGTGTGTTGGTTTCAACATATCTAATTATGTATGTTTACCTCCCGGGATCTGTGTTTGATATTTGCTCTGGGAGAGAGCGACTGTAGCCGGGCTCTGCAGGGATTATGGTGGAACATCAAGGCCTGACCTGAGATGACTGCAGTACAACAGTTATGTGAGGTGCTGAACTGCCCTGGGTAGCAGCATCTCACATAACAGGCAGGCATTCTTTAGTTTGTAATCTGGTGATCAGTCGAAAAACAGCACTATATTAAAGTAATACAAGGGGCTGCAAATATAAATGCAAAGTAAGGCAGTCTCCTTTGAATTACCAGGATAGTGTATTGGTAAAAGATACTGCATTGCTTGCATTCATCCTTCTGTTCATTTACTGCTGCTTATCAAGCTTCAGGTTGTGGTGGCATCAGGCTATGCAAAGTAGCCCAAATATCCTTCTCTCTAGCTACATGCTCTAGTTCTTTCAGGTGAATCCAGGCTGCTGGGACAGATAATCCTTTCAGCATGTTCTGGGTTTGTGCTTTTACATTCAAGGAAGCCGAGATTTAGCTTTGACGTCCTTCCTTTGGTCTCAGCTTTATACCCTGTTCTAAAGCCTAATTTATACTTTCTACACTGCTGTGAGAGCCCATATGAAGTAAATATAGTTCTCTCCCTATGTATACAAGGGTTTGCATTGTCCACTAATGTGTGGTCCAACACTTATGACGATGTGGACCATGTTGACTGACACCCAGTACCGTATAAACCATACAACTGATGCAAGATAAAAGGAACTGATTCCTGGCAGCTGGCATTCACAATTTTATTCTTGCTGTTGCTTTGCAAAGCTCATAGGTGGGTTTGGAAAATATTATAGAGCCGTCACCACAGTCTGGTTGAGCCAGGCCCAATGTTTTTGCATGATGACACTATGGTTTATTTCTTGCATGATTCCTACATACAGACCCCTGCATTGCCAATGGAGTGGCTACGTTCAACTGTAGGAGGGTATATGCAGTTAGGGCACTGGTAAATTTTTCTATAAGTGTCATTCTTTTCCTTTTAAAGCCACAGTGGGTCTCACTGTCATGCTAAACATGATGCATCTAGTTATTCCAAACAAACTGCTGCTGCTGCTGCTGCCAAATGCATGTCACATTACTTCCCATGATGCTACTTGTTCCAGAGGATCCTTTTTGGGAGTGACTTACTATAAGTTACACAAAGTGTTTATTACAGCAAAGCTCAATTAAAACAATGCTTTTGCAACATCAAGCAAAGCAAAGGGTTTGGCAGATAATCACATAAATTAATCCCACCATGAAACAAAGGTAAATGCAGTAAGTTATAAACTACATGATGTACATTCAGTTACAAGAAAAATTGTAAATCATGCCAGAGCCTCAAGGGAGCTTAGAAACTGAACATGTGATACATTTAAACCCCAGTGGATTGTCTTGCTCAGTAAATGCAGAACAGCTGGTGATTTCCACCATTCACTCTGATGAGGCTGCATTTAACATTTGGTTAAAAAGCGATTTCTTTTTCCACCTCAACGAAGCTGTTTTATGGTACCCCTGCTTCTTTTGGATACTGGAGTGGAGAGATGGCAAAGAAAAAGAGGGTACAAACACAAATGTTGCCAGATGAGTTTGAGCCCGCTCCTGCCTTTGGTACTGTATGAGTTACACTGCTTAGACTTCTGAAGACCTACGGCATCTCCAAACACTGTTTCTACTATATGAGCCCATTTTCTGGTGCATCCTCACAGGGAAGATGAACTAAAGTGTCCTTGTGCTCTTGAGGGTGATTATATTTATTAGTGTACCTTATGGTTGCATACTTGCCTGCATATTTATATGTAAATTCAATGAGTGTCCTAAAGTAGCAATGAATGGATGCCAGGCATTTACATTCAGATCACTGTTCTGCAGCTTACTAGATGGTAAACAACTGGCAGCGCAGACACCATGACCAACAAGGATGAGTTCACCTGAGATCACTACAGGCCTGGAGCCGATCGATGTGCTCTAAACTGTCAGGAGATGAGATGAAACTCTCCACTCAAACCCTCAGCTCACTTGCATTTTATCCATTTCCAATGCAAGTCTAACTGGAATCAATGGTGCGGTAATGGACAGTGAGTAACTGTGTTAAAGTGTAATGCTACCTGTTAAACTGAGTTGATGACCATTAAGCGTGGGAGAATGCTTGCCTTGTAATGTTGCAAGGATAAATGACCTCTTTCAAATAGGAGTGGGAGAGGGAGAGTTTAAGGATGGGAGAAGGGCTGAGATTTAAGACAGCTCCGCTGCTCCTTATGGCAAGTTTCACTGCCCGATTTCTAACAGATGACAGGCCAGAAGCGGCAAAGAAAAATCATTACTTCACTTAAATCGCAATCACATGTGACGACCCGGTAAAATTAGCTCGATCTGATTTTAACAAAACCATAAAGATCGGTGGTTAGAATTTGTAATTTATTCATACTGATTGTCATCACATAAGGTTTTGTCTGTGGGAGGCTTTTTCAACTTTCCATCAGCCAACACAAATTGCAGACCATTTTGAATAATAATATAAACAAACCTGTCTTTGAATAAACACTAAACTCACCGGTAGCAGAGACGCACTGTCAGCACTTGAATCAAAAGCTCAGCAGTCAGTTTGAAATGGGAAAACGTTGTCAGTCTGGGAAATGGAAGCCACATCTGCACATAACCATAACTGGTGGTGGGGTGGCAGTTTAGATGGACTGGCAGCATGCAAATACAAACTAGTACATTAAAAAAATCCATGTTTCAAATTCAAGACACATTTGTCATTCCTTTCTACTGCATTATATGAAAATTAGCCCACATACTATAACATATCTCAAAATCCTCTACTTTAAAAAAAGAAAAGTCACCGATGTTAATTGTTGCAAAAGTAAAACCTTTAAAACAGACCACACAACTTCAACCACGGATTTAAAAAAATACTCAAAAGCACAACTTTATGAAAGCACCAGATATAGTGAAAAGTGCTCCCGGGCCCTTTAAGCCAAGGTTAGAGGAAAGAACTAGGCCATCTTGTTGCTGCATGGAAAAACAAAAGCGGCAGGGAGTCTGGGTGGCAAACAGGGAGGGGGGAAAATGACAGCGGTACAAAGAAATCAAATAAAGAGTGACAATAAATGAAGTGCAGCAGAGGCCTGTGGTCACTGAGCAGAAGTCACACAGCTGCTGGTGACAACAATCACACACTCTGCCTCTGTCTTATCTGCAGTATTTACTGCTTTCCTATTCTTTGTCTGTATCACTTTTTCTGACTTTCCATCATCTTGGGCACTTCTCAGGCTCCTGTTTTCATGATATGACTTTAATCTATTCTATCATTTATTTTAGGCTCCATTTACCCTTTTTCTTGGCCCTTTATGGTGCTGAACTCCTTGTTCCTCCCCTTTCCAGTCTATTTAGCTGTGTAACATTCTATCACTGTCTCTGTTTAGTCTGATTTTTGAACAAATAATACAACATCTTGGGAAATGCACTTTCTAGCTTTCTGCCAAAAGCATGGTTGAAAAGATTAATATGTACGTTGATTGTAAAGCTACAGCCAGGAGACCATTAGCGTAGTATAAAGGTGGAAACAGCTAGCCCTGCTGTGTTTTAAGGTAACTAAATCCATCGTCCAGTACCTCTAGCTCACTAATTAACAAGCTAGGCAAATTTTGTTTGATCCAAAACAATGTGCAAAAACTTATTTTTTTCTACAGGGGATTATGTGCAGATCTAGTTCTTGGTAGAGAGCAGGAAGTATTTCCCAAAACCATACTACAGCTATAAGGAAATCATTCAATAGTGGGGCCAGATGATTATTTTCTTCCTTTCTCAAAGGGAAATGAAAAGATTGACGATACAATTAAAGCTGCATTAATTAACTTCTCCCTCAAATTTTCAACCATTAATGATGAGGTGAGACTCAAATCCCAGCTGACATTGAAAACATCAAAATGATGTCAATCTTGAATTATTCAGTTTTCTTTGTCTTTTTCTTTCTGAGGTCTCAAAGCTGTTTACCTGTGGAAACCCTCCATTTAAATTAATGATGAGAAATTGGCCAATCCCACATTCATTAGAACCAATATGTCAATAAACCCACTCCAACTGCTGCGACTGCCTCATGTACACACACACACACACACACACACACACTGGCAATGACATTAATATCTTCATAGCTTGGTAATAACACCCTGGTGCACTTTCCTGTGTGTGTATGTAAGGGTTAGGGTTAGGCAAATTTGGTAAGGGTAAGTCTCCAGTAAGTCAGTGTAAAGTCTCCATAAATGATGACAACAAGGATGGGTGTGTGTGTGTGTGACAGAACAAGAATATGTGTGAATAGAGTGTGTATGAATATGTCAGAATGCTTGTTCATTTTGCAATGCCTGCCATCCACCAACTCCCCCCCACCACACACACACACACACACACACACACACACACACACACCTACTCTTCCCTAAACTCCTTTTGCCTTAGTGAGTCAGACTCGTCAGTGTGTGGGTGTGAGTGTCTGTGTGAGTGTCTCTGTGTGTGTATATGTGCACACATCTTAATTTCCATCTCAGACAAACCCAGCAGAGATTCTAGTAAATGCTGTTGATAAAGTTTAGTGGGAGATCTGTCTGTCATATAACTGAAACATACACACATAGACACACACACAATATGCACATATATATATATATATATAATCAATAAGACTAAAAGAGATACAGACACATAGGGCTCACACAAAGGCACAGCCTCATACACACCTGCGCACACAGTCAAGGACATAAACACATAAAGAGACACTCTAGTGCAGGTACAATACACGTATACACACTCACAGTCAGACATAAAAAAATAAAGATGCGCACAGATTAAGACACACCCACACAGAAGCAGACACAAAGAAATAGCCGCACATACTCAAAGCAACAGAGACAAAGGCGCACAGACAGACACAAAGAAACAGATACACACTCATACAGTGGGAAAAAAACACAAACAGTGTGACAGACAGTGTGAGCCTGACAGCATGCAACAGATCCACAGCCAGCGACACAATCTTCGTACGCTATGAGCACTGAGGCAACACACTGAGATGGCAAACGCAGCTCTAGAGAGTACAGTTTTGTGAGCTACATAATCAAGGAGGTGTTCAACAACACAACAGCTCTGTATAACAAAGCAAGTGTCCGCACAGATGCAAAAAAGACAGCTCACACACACACAGAGCACAGCGGAGTGCACAGGGCCTCACACAGAGACACAGGCTGATAATTATGAAAGTATTTGAACACACAGTAGCACACATGTGGAGTTACCTGACACAACCCTCACATTTAAGTGGCCTTGACTTGCCTATGATTTTGTGTTATAGGATTTTAATCCAAATAGTCTGGAGTGGAAGAGCTCCATCCAGCTGCTGTTGTCTCCTGAGGCCTCCCCGACTTTTATCTTTCTGGAATAACAATGACATACAATCAAAATCACTGAAGTTAATTACAGCTTGTTTTCATAACTGAAAAATGATTTAGGACCAGTACTGACAATGTTAAGCTGATCCAGTGTCAACCAAATAGCACTGAACCACAGTCCTGTCCACTTATAGTTTTAAGCTAGATGCTTTAAGTTATTGCTAATACTTTGCTAATTTCTACATGTGCTTCTCAATAAACCGTTTAAATGTGAAGGCAGTAGTGGGGCTACAGCTGAGGTAAACTATCAGTGGCAAAGATTTTCTCTGTTTAGACAGATTTTGTTTAATGTTTAACTAAGCGTAGCAAAGGTGACCTGCCTAGAAAGCATTATATTTTATTACTCACATTACATCTTATTAATAATGAACTGGCGTTAAAAAGTCTACTGGTTTTGTTTAGCAGGCTGGTATTGATCTAGGAAAAAAAGACGGAGCCACACAGGTGAAGTGTTAGTGAAGAGATGTAAAAGCATGTAATTACGCCGAGGGAAGACCGTGTCCATGTAGACTCTGATTATCATTTGTTGCAGGAGCTCAGTGCTGGTTGTCAGGTCTGTTCCTGTACCCATAATCTCGCAGCACTAACTGCGCGTGTTCCATGTATTTAACAAAAGTGATTGGTGTGTACATCAGTATCAGGTTAATGAAACAATTTTATAAATCTACTAAACAATTTTCACAGGGTAAAAACATAATATTGCTGTATATAAGTTATGGTCTCAGTGTCACAAAGACAGGTTTACATATTTTGCATTTAGAAGATCACTAGTAATCAAATAATACATAATATCAACCATTTTATTTTCTAATCTTAAATTTATAATGCTACTCACCACCTCATATGAGCTGAGGCTGATCTCAGTGAAAGGTCAGGAGTCTACTATCTGATTATGCGAGGTAAAAATGACCTCTTCTCAAAAAGGCAAGAAGCTCTCATTGGGATTAGCTTCAAGTTTTATACTTTTTCTCTGCTTTTATATGGACTTCAGATGACATTGCAGATTTCAAAACGTATCCAAAAGGCTTGTCAGTGCGGCCTTAATGTTTCCAAACCTGACCTTAAGCCCCGGGTATATCAGGTCATGACATCCTACTGCACCATTATTAGTCAAGACTTTGATAATGAGCAATGAGTAGATATGATTTTTCAGTGCCTTTTCAGCATTCTTGGTACTTTTCCTCACCTCACTATTCCCCATCTTGTCAGCAATTCATACAACAACCAAACAGCAACAGTTGCAATTTGCAGTCTGATAGGGGGTCATGTGGTGGCAGCATATACAGTCTATGGCTCCTTGCAAACCCCCAGATTGTCCTTCTAACACTTCTGATTCAGCTTTAGCATCATCCTTTTCTTTGGCTTCTCTGACAGTAGATAATCACAAAGGCAGACACAATCACACAAATACAGGCACACACTCAGAAAAACTTACAACCCCACCCCAGTTTCCTAGCTAAGCATTATGAAAAGAAAGAAAAGCACAAACCACCATAAGCACACACAGACCCAGTTACCCATGTAGACACACACACAAATGCCGACACACACGGCAGCTAAGTTAATTTCAAAATCAATTAATTAAAAAGCACGGCCCTCTCCCAGAGGGAGCGAAATACAAATTTGATGAATTTAATCCTGGTACTCACATCAGAGCTGTTCAGCCACAGAGATATGAGAGGACAGGATGGATAGAGGGCTGGAAGGACAGAGGGATGGAGGATGGACGAACGGTGAATTTTAAATAGGAATGGCAATTTAACTCAGTCCCTTCAATTTGACACAAGTCCTGTTTTTCTATCTATCTATCTATTTATCTATGAGGAAGAAGAGAAGAAAAAGCACAATCAGCAGAGAAGCAGGACACAGAGAGTAATCCTGTTGTGTTGCTGGGGCTCATCAGCACCCCTCTCTTGCTCGCTCACTGTCTCTTTCCATTAGTTTTTGGACCCTTTTGAAATAGACATGTTATTGATTTTTGGAAGCCTAAAAGCACAGGGGGGCTCGGAGTTTGTATGTTCCTCTGAATGTGTGTGTGTGTGTATGTGCACATTCTTTGTGGCTCATCTAACACCAGGCAAAAAAAAAAATCCTAATAAAGTTTTTTCCTTTCCCTCCTCCCTGGTATTCCTAGAAAAATACTGCCTAATAGGTACAAAGAATAAAAAAATAACTCTGTGAGATAAACTGTCCCATATGCCACTGTGTGAGTTTAAGTGAGTGTGAGTGTATGAAGGTGTGCAAATGTGTACTGTATGTGTGGCAAGCAATATGTGAATGTGTTCGCACAGGTGTGTGGGCCTGGGAAAATGCACGTGGCCTTCCATGTTTGCTGGAGTGTGTAGTTGAAAGCCTGTGAGAGAGACAGTGTGTGAAAGTAGTAAAGTAGTACAAGAAACATTCTTCTAAAGGATTCAGAGACTTTTTCAGTTGATAGCTATAATCATAAGTCCTTAAAACGTATTCAGAGTCTGCAGGATATGTTCATTCTGGTATTCATGTGTAGGTTTATTGCTGCTGGCAAAAAACACAAAACAAACAAACTACATGCAACTGTCATGATGTATCTCTTCTTGAAGTTTAATGCATTTTTGCATGTTATGACTGAAACAAGGATTTTGTCCCTAATGTTTTACAAATTTAACCCATTATTTCACTTCACAAACAGTCAACAACATGTCTAACTGTCACTGCCGCAGAGCTTGAAACATTATTGCTATATTATTGGATTCTTCTTATTGCACAACGTGTGAGCTGTGTATTAATGTCATTGCTGGTCACGGCTGACCATTTGCTCTACTTTTTATACCGTGTTTTGTAAATACACCTGCCAGATAAATAGAGGATTAATTTCAATGTAATATTTCCCACTTAAATATAAGTAGAATAGGTGTATCATGAAGTATAAAATTATAATGCTCAAGTATAGTACACTGGAAATTATGCAGTGCTTGACAAAATGCTCTTGGAAAGAATGAATGTGTGTGATTGTAGTTGCCAGAACATAATGGATTATATGTGCATATTGCTTGTGTGAGTGTGTGTGTAACAGGCTACTTGTGGAGAGGTCTATTACAAAACTACACGGGGAGCACAGCAGTGGGGATTAAAGAGGAAAACAGAGCATGGGAGTGAATGCCACCAAAGCAAAAGATGAGAAAGACTGAAAGAAAGAGTGAGAAAAAAAAGGTGAAAGCCAGGTTGGAAACTGATGGTGTAATTGTTTACTGCTGGTCACCTCTTATCTCGGTTTCTCAGGGTTGTTCTGTCTGGGCTAGCTTTTTTTGTTTGTTTTTTTTGCTTTCCAACCTCTCTGTCTCTCTGGGTGTGGACCAGACCTGGCAACACATATGTTTTTTTTCCCTTTCGCCAGCCATGTATTCTTCTAAATCTGTTATTCTCCTTTTTTTTTTTTAAATCTCTTTTCTGTCATATTATTGTGACCTCATCTCAGTGAGCATCCCATGTTGTGCTTTTGCTTTTTCTCTTTCTCTTTCCATGCCTCTATCACGACAGTCAGACATCATGCAGAGAGCAGCGGACTGGAAAAGAGCAGCGGGAGCCAGCCGGAGGTCAAAGGTGAGCCTGCAGCAGGATAGGGGTGGGTGAAGGGGCAAACACAAACCCTGTCTCTCTCTTTCACCCCCTCACTAGCACACAAGCCAGACCAGCACCTCAACAACAAAACTATTATGGCTGCAGCTGCTGATAGAGCTGGGCTCAAAGGACCACCTACTGCTGGACTTGAGGTGAGAGCGCTAACCAGAACTACTGTAGCACTAAGAGATAAGCCACCAGTGATTCAATGGAAACCCCTCAAAGTAAGCAAAGATGTGTGGTGGGACTCCACCAAGTGAGGAAAGCTAGATTTTTACTGGATATAAATTGTTAACAAAAGCCCTTGTATAGATGCAGCATTTTTACGCTGCACACATACATGTAGAACTGGACAGTCAAGTAACTTCTATTTTGCTGTATATGATTAGTGAATCAGGTTATTTCCAAGTAGTTACCTTGTGTATGTTTATTTATTCACTGCAACAGAGTGTCATTCACAGGGAGCAGAAGGTTTAGCAGTTGAGATGTGTGTATTAGTTTGACTAAAAACAAAAAGACAGTCTCCACTGGTTAGAGGAGAACCTAAGTGTGTATGCTCCATAGCTACACTGTAACCTTGTAGCATACAAGCATAAATTCAGCTTATAACTCCCAAAAGTGTTATGGTACCCCTGAATAAAGCAGTTAACTTTTTACAATCCAGTGTAGCACCCGTCAGGAGCTTTCACTATGTAAAACCTTCATGGAGTGCTAGTACTATTTTTTGAGTACTGTGATCATTTTAAAAAACATCCAGGTAGCATGTACAGTGGAGTATAAACCTGAAACTTTAAAGGGCCTACAAGGTAATAAATAATCAATAACATTACATGGCTAAAAATCAAAACAATTGAATTTGTTTTAGTTAAGAAGACCACCAAAAATAACTGGGCGTTCATCAAAGGGTTAACTCCTAACTGCTTTGGCAGATCTGCTTGGTGGCCTGAAGGGAGGGCAGCTCCCAGTGTGCAGACAGACTGTGCATGCAAGAGGAAGTGAAGGAAAGCATCGCTTTTTACCATGAAACCATCAGTGTAGTGACACCACCGCACGGTTTCTACTGGCTGTAAAGGAGCTCCTCATTACATCAAGTATTTACTGTAGAAGTCTTGTTGTCTGCAGCATCTCATTGCATCTATCACAGGCAATATGGAAAGCAAATGAGTAGGTGGGGAGGTGACATCGTCAACACAAACAGAAGCGGGTTTAGGAGATGCATGCGTGACACTGTACAGCCTGTGTTTGCTTTTCATTCAAGACAAACAGTGGCTGTAAGACATCTTTCATAAAAAAGCAACAGTAACAGTGACAAGTTACCTCACTGCAGTAGCATTAGCAGCTGTATGAGGTCTTCATTCACTACAAATGAAGAAAAGGAGCAGTGACTCATTGGCACACAGTGCAGTATGTTGGAGTCATCACTGGGATCCATGAGGCAAAATCTGATTTGTCAGTTAGGGGGCAAGATATCTCTTCATCACACTCTAAATCATTTTCAGCGAATCATGCCGGCTGTTTAGCGAGACAGCTCCAATAAAGGAAAAGAAATACACCGCAGCTGTGGAGATATTTAAAGTGTCTCACACATTGTCTGCCATCCTCTTCACACTTGCCAAAAGAGCCCCACGGTACTAGAAAGAAGTACTTGCTTAGTAGTAAAGGTTACACTACTCTATCATTGATTTTTCAACAGTAAATGGTTCCATTGACTTCATAGTAGGACTTGACAGGCTTGACAGGAGATTAAACTAAGAAGTGCAATGGTGAGTTAACTTTGAATTTCCATTTAGGTGCTACACTGGATAAGCATCTACATTTTTAAGAGAGGCTAACAACTAACTTTGACTTTCCTACAGGCCAAGATAATACTAGACAAGCACAACAGGCCATAAGCAGGGTATCTCTGAGTTACAGCTACAAAAGCTTAGCTACTCCCACACACTAGCTCAGTGGAGCTTTCAGAGAGCAGCTATGTAGGGGTCCTCCTGCTGCTGATAAGCCTGCATGGGCCCTTCAGTAGAGCCTACCCTGAAGAGAGGCCATTAGCCCGGCTGCAGCTCCTTCCTGGATAAGCTGCAGCTTACCAACCTATAAGCCGTGGGGCAACTTTTTATTGTTCTTTCAAAACTTTATTTGTGAGTGTGGGGCAATAGCTTGGGAGGGGCTGTGCATGCTAGAGTGTCCGATACTGTATGTGTGTGTGTGTGTGTGTGTGTGTGTGTGTGTTCAAGCTGTGTGCTCCAGGCACTTCCTGCCGACTAATAGCCAGTCCCACGGTGGGGAGGGTGAGCTCTACCAGACCAGAACAATGCCAAAAAAGGCTGTCATAAAAACAAACTACCATGCTCTGGTTAGCAGGGGGATGAGGAGGGCAGGGGTGTGCTTTTCTCTGTGCCCCCCCCCCCACTGTCTCCTATTTTTCTGTTTACTATCTTTTGCGGCTAAATCCATACACAATTCCATAACCTATCCCAGAGACAATGCTGAAAACAGCAACAAGAAAATCTGAATATGCACAAGGATATACTCTATGCAAAGTACACACATACATAGGCAGTAGCATATAGCAATGTTAGCACTGACAGTAAACAACAGGAACTTCCACATTCGCACTGGGTCCAAACAGCTTTGACGCTTTGTCACTAAAACCAGAATAAAAAAACGAGAACAATTCCAGCAGTCCTCTGTACGCAAAACACAGAGCGGACAACTGAGCCAGAAAACATCTGCTGAGTTGGAACAAACAAAACAACAAGCAGCCGATGAACAGGCGCGTCAAGAGCCTTAGAAGACATATTAAATAACTTGTGCAGTGGCCCCAAAACACAGTTGGCTTGCTGACAAGGCTTCTGGCCGAGCACTATCGCTCCCCAACACAGCTTTACAGTTTCAACCACGGCCGAGCACAGGCAGACTCCAGAAACGAGACAAAAAAGGAAAGATTAGCCCAGCTGATATCTAAAGAAGAAATTACTGCACAAGTATCAAAAATAATGAATAGTCCTGTCCCTGAGCTTGTCTCTGAATCAAATAGAAGACTGGAAAACAAACTGCATGACTAAAAATGTAAATGTAAATACTAGAATCTTTAATGATCTAATAGTAAACATTACACTGCTGCAGTGACAACTCATTAACAGAATGGCTCAGCATTGTGGGAAATAAACGTGTTCACTTTCATGCCAAAAGTCAGATGAGAAGATCATTCCCACTCTCATGTCTATGAAGCTGGAGCCAGACAATGGCTACTGTAGCTTGGCAGTACGAGTGGGGGAAATCTGGCTGGCTCTGTATAAAGATGACAAAATCCACCTACCAGTACAGCTTAAAGTTCGCTAATTAGCACATTAGATATCTTTTAAAGGAGCAGTTCAACATAAGGCTGCAACTAATGAATATACTGTATTCATGGCTGATTAATCTGCAGAGTATTTTATTCCTTTGGTCTCTAAATTGACTGAAAGTAGTGAATACCTGTCAAAACTTCAAAAGTCTTGGTTTGTCTGACTAATACCACCAAAACAACTTAATTCAAAATAGTTGCCATCTATTCTTTTTATGTTCACTTGATTGACAGATGAGCAATACTGCATCTGTCTGTTCAATGTAAGGCGACATCCAGCATTCGCTTAACTTAGCTTAGCGTAAAGACTGGAAACAGGGGGAAGCAGCTAGCCTGGTACCTCTACTGCTCAATAATGAATGCATTATAACCATACACATGACTATTTGTAGTTGTATGATTTATTTAAGAAATGTTGTTTTTTTTCTATTACTTGGTGCATTGACCATCTAGATTCCTGAGGTTGTCAGGCAGTGAAGACTATTTGCTGAAATAGTGTTGTCATCACTTTTTGTGACACTGTTTTTACTGATCTACAGTTAAATCAATTTAACCTTTCTAACTGTTTATGTCCTGTTTGCATAAAACTTGGCTGGAAACTCAATTATTGATACATAGACAAATGCACAAATAAACACCCGAAGGAAAAATGGGGGGTGGGAAGAGAGTGGTATTGTAGCGAGAGACAGAGACAGTACAAGAGAGCAAGGCTGGCGGGCAGCAGATGGCCAATAGTGGTCAGCTGGTAACAAACAAGCAGGTCAGGGCTCTCCTCCACCTCCAGTCTAATACAGAGGCCCAGAGCCACCCAGAGCAGCTCCACCAAGCTTCTTCTAAAGGCCTCCATCTTGATGAGACTCATAACGGCGGACATAGAATTTGTTGTTATGAAGAGAAGCACAAACATTTATGTCACGGTGGGGAGCTAAGGATTATCTTTTCATTTGTTTCAAACAACAGTAATTACATTTGAGAGATGCCTCTCACCACTGCATTCTGACGCTTTTACAATTACACTGATCAGCCTGACGGCAGAAATTACAGGTCAGAATGAAAAGCTTTGATAAACAAAACTTCCACCTTGCAAGACTGAAAAGATTTGGTGCATCCAGCTATATTTGCTCCACAGTTTTGCCTTCAGGAATGTCAATATGCACCATATTGGATTTTCCACCACTCTGCCTTTCCTGGAAACACTTCTCCCTCCTCAGGGCTTATTTATTTATTGACTGTGCCAAAGGGGGCCTACATCATTCATAGGGAGTGACAAATATTCATTACTGTTTTCTGTTCTACAGTCCGAGAATATTGCATTTTGGCAATAATGACAATTTCTGACAACAATGCCAGTAAGATTTCAATCAAATTTTACTAAATTGAAATGAGCAAAAGATTCATAATGGCTGCTCTCTGGATTTTCTGGGGACTTGCACTATAACCATCAGAAAGATAATACTGCTTTCCTCTATCCTAGCATAGTTATCATTCACAATAAGCTGAATATACACTCATAGAGTATGTTGTGCTACAGTATATAAGTGGCCAGTACTTACACTTTGGCAGTGCAAAAATGACCTCATCCTACTCGAAGTGAGCCGAAATCAATGAGCAAGAAGAAGAGGAAAAAGATATATAAGTGAGTGAGCGACAGAGGATGAGAGCAAGAGAGCTCAGAGGGAAAACTAAGTCACAGAAGAGCAAAAGCTTATCATGTCAGAACAACTGCAATCACAGCTGCTCCCAAAACCCTCTGGATCCATCCTCAGTGCCTGACGGAAACTTCTCAGCAGGCCTTAAAGTCGCTGAGAAGTGGCTGGAGCATGAGCAGTGTGGTGTGTGTATGTACACTCTGGCTTGTGCACTGTTTATACTCTATATTAACAGTGCCATCTGTAGCATTTTAACGTCAATAAATTATGGCTGCATCTACTTGAAGACATCAGAATCATTTCTGTAAACCAGTGAGCCAGAAGAGCCTAGGTCTCTGTAAACAGAGAAACACAAGCACATGTAGAAACATCTTCACACACTGACAATACATATTTTGCATTTACTGTAGAAGAAATGTTGCATGTAAAAATAGCATGTGCAAATTGGGAAACACGATCACAAATTTTGTGACACAAAGCCAGCGTAAAGACACTCTCTGCAAAAACAGCAAACAAAATGAAACACAGAAACACTTAAGTCATAAGCTGTCACATGCTAATTCTGAACAGTTTTTTTATGTTTTGTGTTATCGCTAGAAAAGTGACAATTGACTTCATTATGCATACTAAACAGTGCTGTAGTTTCTGAGTGTGCTGTTTATGCACACTGTTTCCCACAATGCACTGCACAATGAAAACAAAAGTGGTTAAATTGACAATTACATAACTGCAGGAGCCAGTGAGACAGTTCCAGAAGGATGCTGAAAACAAATAACTGGAAGATCATTCTCTTTTGTGGCATTTCATTAACTGGCACTAGAACCTGAATAACATGCTAGTAAAAAGCAAAAGGTTAATGCAATCTGTAATAGCCAGCATCTTCAGTAATATCAAAGTCATAGCATAAGTGCTAAAGGCTAAAGCTAACACTGGTAGCTTACTTTGTGACAACACTGACAGGAGGACAACTTTAGCTAATCTCACTTCCTGGCGTGTTTGTCAGTTTTTAATGTCCCCCAGATGAAAACATATAACGTGTAACTCACTTTTTTTTGCACTCTGTACTACTTGCAGCATGTCTCTATTTGCTTGTGTTTTGTTTGCAGTGCATTTTTCTTTCTCACTGAATTACAGCACAAAGAATTACAGGGTGATTTTCTTCTGAGATAACGCCTAAAATCTCAAAAACATTTTCAAAACAGAAGCTTGTGGAAGTTAATGAAACAACCTTACAGCCTTGAGATCTATCATCTTCAGTAAGAGCAAAGACGCGACATCTATTTACAAAAAGAATACGATTATTGGTTTTTGGAACTAACTTTTATAACACCTAAAAAAACTGAAATGAAGTCATGTTTGCATGGATGTGTGTGTGTGAAGTTGATTTAGTGAGCCAGACTTCACATTCCGGTGTCACGGTGTCATTTTTAGGATGCAGCTGTGCAAACAGCTTCTCTTAAACACATACAAGTAGGGGCGGCTGTGGAGGTAGAGTGGTCATCCCCCAACCGGAAGGTCGGCGGTTCAATTCCCATTCTCCCCAGTCCACATGTCCAGATATCCAAGTGACCTGCTGGCCAGGTCAGTAGGGACAGCGCCGCCAACGGTGTATATGTATCTGTGAGTTGGCGCTACAGTGGCTGCCTCAGTTCTGTACCGAAGACAAATTCCGTGTGTGTAACATACTTAGCCAGTAAAAGTGATGATCATTATCAAGTAAACACAAGTAAATGTTGAACCAACAGCAATAATATTGCAGGTTCATACAAAGTGATGGACTATATCACTCTATCCTTGCACCCTGCCAAGCCCCACTGACCATTAGCCTGTCCAGTCCGGCCCTGCCTCCTGCTGCTCACCTCCAGAAACAAACACGCGGACTGTGAAGAAGTAAAACAAGATTTGAGATGTGAATTCAGCACACAGTGTGAAACAAACTGTTCTGTGTTTTCTGGAGGGGGGGGGGGCTCATGTGGGAAGTTGGCACATCAACTGTAGCTCAGCAGATTTGAAAAGAAATCCTCTCCCACCATCTAAAACATCAGCAAATTTGTCAGCAAATTTGGATCCATGCACTCACAACACCACAGCCAGCATGAATCAGTTGAGTAGCCTTTGTGCACATTCCTGTATGTGAGCTGTTTCAGTTACACAATCAGAAATGATCTCGTTATCACAGGGGTCTACTGTGCATTCAGCTGCTTGCCATGTGGGCTACAGGGTCTGTTGCATTGACATGATGCATGTGACAGAGAGACGACAATTAAACACACACACACACACACACACACACACACAGAAGACATCTGGTTTGATGATGTAATGGCTCTGATGCAGTGTTGGCCCTTTGGTGTCAAAACACCCAGTTTCTATCACATACCCTACAGTACACCAGTACACACACTGACACAGGCAGTCAAAAGGAGCTGAAGAGAGTGGTCCATTACCTATTTCATCAGAAAATCTATCTGCTGCTATTTTGATAAGTGATTCCTTGTTTGAGAACCAAGGGATCTGCAGCTTTTCTTTGTATTATAGGATAATAAATTTAACAAAATATCGAGTTTAGGTGTGAGTTGATCGAAATAAGATTTAAGATGTAATCTTGGCCAATTTTCTCTATTTTCTGACAATATATTGACAAAACAATTAATCTACCAATGGAGAACAATAAAATAATTGTTACTTGCAGCATTATGGAACACATGTACACCGGCCACAGGTGACATGAACTCCTCAAACACAAGATATAACTAACAGATAGAAGAAATTCCACATCTGTCAGACTTGTCCTCAAATGGCACAGTAAAATGTCTAGTGAATCTATTTAAAGTGTGTGAACCTGCACTAGTCTCTGACTGAACTCATGCAAGTGGTTCTTTGTTTGTCTGACTGTGTGACATTTAATTATGTGTGCGAGGACCATGAGGATTGTGTGAGCGAAGATGGGAAGGAGGCTGGCCGTCAGGATGTGGAGTTTATTGTCTCTCCGACAATGAAGAGGTCATGTATGCAGGCTCTCTCAATGGAGGCATTAACATCTGGGGTCAGAGCACTGCACTGGGTGTGTGTCTTTGTTGCATCTGCCATGGATTAAACTGGATTTTCTGGGCTTTTTCTTCCAGACTAGGAATAATGCAGATGTCAGGAGGAACCATTCAAACAACCAAACTGGGTTTCAAACATGTGTTCGTGCAACCTGCCGCAGTCTTGTATAATCTTCTCTGTCTATTTATAACAGGGAATATGTGTAGTCTTAAAGGTCTGGAAACTTGATTTGACAAATGAAAAGGTGAGTAAACTGAATTTCAATAGGATTATCCTCTGCTCCATCCCACTGCACTGCAAATGTCAATTTACGACTCAGTGCTAACACTGAATTGTACCGGTATATTACTTTCATTAATCTTTGCAAATGACACAGTGACATACACAAATTACACACGTTCCCAACTACCCGCCTACCAACCTTATGAAAATGAAAGCCTTTGACAAACTTTATGAGAGAAATACACAAATATCACAGCAGAAAGTGGATCCTCGTGCACATGCATATAATGTCATCCGCCCTACCGCCTCCATCCCACATGGCAATAACATGACTCCACTAACTTCACCCACCACCCTTACTGCTTTCATTTTGTACTCCCCTCACACTGTCTGTTAGTTAACTCACACTGGCACCATCCAGCTTGTTTAAAAAAAACCCTTCCCCCCCCCCCCCCCCCCTCCTCCTAAACCACCACCTTTTTAAACAAACCCTTGCTCACTGTCCAGTGTGGACGCCTGCCCCTTCCTCCTCCTCAGTAATTACAATAATCAGTCATCTGTAGCTAATACTTAAGTCTTAAGGCTAATAATAGTAATATGAATAATAATTCAAGAAGCAAATAAAGAGAAAAAGCCCTCAAGTAATATCACAAGTCAGTGGATTATTGTCACCAGAAGTGCTTAAGGTTTGATTGTCTGCCGAGCAAGAGGGAAACAGAGGCAGCAATTCAAATGATCCACTGTTTTATATTAGGGGAAGTGAAGCGGGAGTATTACACATGACACCTATATCTGCAATAAGTAAACGAACTAGTAAAATCATATGCTGCAGGAGGATGCTGCTCTAAAATCATGCATCTGTTCATGCGCACAATACTTTGTAATTGGCCATAACTTCTCTGTCAAGCGGACAACAATAGTCGCAAAGTAAGTTGGGAACACTGCTGAAATAATATTTAGATGCCATAGAAGAGACACCATCAGGCGGAGAAAGGTGCCTAAAAGTCATCATAAGGCACCACAGGCAGATACAGCATGAAAAATAATGAAGGGATTTTTACTTGTTCTACATAGAAATAATCCAGGCGTGTTAGCGCACAAACGCTGTATCATCCGTTTGGTATTGTACAGATGAGCACAACTGCATTACTGGACCGTGATTTTGGAGCAGTATAGTGGAGGGACACAGACGGCAGTGAACCCCCGGAATTGATTCCCTTCCAACTGCTTCTGACCGCAGTGCGCTGTGTTAACACTGCGCGAAATGGAGATAAAGTTGCATCGCAGCGAGCCCCAGCTTCCAGCACCTAAATGCTCTGTTTAGACAACACAGTGTATCTGAAGGCGTCCTGTTTCCACGAAAGGGGGCTTCATGGCAACAGTTGGAGATCCAGAGACTCCGAATCAGGGTCTTTTCTACGTCTGCTTCCTTCGTCTACTTTTAATCCAGCCACCTCACCGCACCGCAACCACCAATGATAAATAATGGCTAGAAACTTACCTTATTATTATTATGATGACGGTGGTGATGATTACAGGCAACGCGCCCTGTGCTTTCCTCTCTGTCTTTGACGACAGCTCCAGTATCCGCGTCTCTCCTCTCTCTGCTTTCTCCGTTATCTCGGATTTGTTTTTGAATGTGAGTTCTAAATTATTCCATGTCCTCATCAATTTCTGATGAATTCACCAGCGGTTCCTATCTTCTCTCCTCTTGTTTCCTCTATTCTTTGAAATGTTTGGACTATAAGGCAAATCAAGCCAAATGATCCTGTCATTCAGTTTCTACACAGAGGAACTGGATCTACGCGCAACTCCCTCCCAAGGCTTTGTAACACGAAACCACGGGAGGAGGAGGAGGAGAAAATGGGGGGGGAAAAGGAAAGAAAGCAAAGGAAGCGTGAATTTAATCCACTATCTGGGACGAGCTAGATGGATCTATCCGCCCCTTTGTGTCTCTGCGCAGAAGTTTCAGCAGTCCGTACCAGTCACATCGGTGTGGTCGTGGCGCTGCGTCTCTGTGCCAGTCTCCACTGGAAATGATGGGAGTGTGAGCGTGGTGCGTGGCGCTGCAGCGTGTGTGCGCCCCCAGCCTACTTCTGCGGTACGCATCACAGCAGGGACCTGGGAGGATTTCAAGAAAGACACACGAGCACACCATTAGACTCTCCGAACAAGGGCCCCAACACACAGGGGTCTGCAGCAGTTTGATTAGGACCGTTTCATTGTGTGGAAAGTGAAGGTCTGTTTTGGCCACACTGCTCCCCAGCCTGTGGTCTGACCTGAGCCACTCAGAAGTTCCTTTTTTATGGGCTCCCCCAGCCAAATGGCCTGACAGTTAAAAAGACCATGTGAGACTTAATGGGATTCACCTCCACTTCCTGTCCTGCTTTAGTGCCAGTGAGCAAGGTATTGACTCTAAATCTGCTCTGTGGCTGAGTCTGACTGTTGTTCTCTCTCTGTGGCGCAGAACATGTTCCACAGGAGATCAGTGCAGCATTGATGCAGCAATTATTGCACTCATCTGACCACAGAGTAAAATTAATCTGTTTTGAGTCTTTGAGCTCTTTTCATATGAAACTGTTATTGCTTCTGGTGTATTCGATTCATTTTTTCTTTCTCTCAGCAAAAGATTAGCAATCTGATTTTATAAAAGTTATGTTTTTGTGGTCTGAAGCATCCTGTTGACAACAGTCGGGTTCTGTTTGTTTTGATGACATCCATCCATCCATTATCTGTCCTGCTTATCCTGTCTCGGTCAGCGCACAGTCAGATCAAGCAATCAGTGTGCAAGACATGCAGCTTCACACAAAGTGTAGTTGAGATTTGGGAGGTGTGCGCATCAGACTGTCTGCACCCATCATCAACGCTTACCCATAAATCCCTTCACTACATAGGTATGTGTTGATGCATATGCGCAGTTGCGGACATGTCTGAATTGTCTGTCACTCCTACGGGCAATTTAGAGTCGCCAATCAACCTAAGCTGCATGTCTATGGACTGTGGGAGGAATCCAGAGTACCCAGAGAGAACCCACTCAGGCATGGGTTGGGCCAGGGCTCGAACCTAGAACCTTCTTGCTGTGGAGCAAAAGTGCTTAACCACTGCACCTCCACCCATTTTGATGACATATGTTTATTTGTTCTCAAAACAAAGTTCTCCTTTTCTTCTGCTAATGTGATAAATGTTCAGCTGCGACAGAAGAGTCCAAATATATGATATAAAGGCAGGTGGAAAAGTACTGAGATCTTTTACTGGTAAAAGCTGCAACAGCACAAAAAGGTTTTCGCCCCTCAGAAATGCATTGTCATAATTACTATGATTATTATGACTTCACTTGTTTCACATACATCTGCTGAGGGAAACATTTCTCTGTGCTCACCTTAAATTTGAGTTTAAGTTAACTTACATACTTCCAAGCAGATTTAATGATGTCAAAACTGGTACGGAAGCCAATCAGTGTCCAGTATGTAACAGTGTTGTGATGTGGAAACTTCAGCACTTAAACATTTGCAATGAATGATAATTTCATGATCATTAATTCTGGATTTTCAATGAGGGAGAAGGAGGAGAATTAAAGAATTTTTAACAGGGTAATTCACTTTTTATGAATAAAGCCCAAGTATATTTATGTGTCTTAAAACATGTCTGGAGAGGATCTTTAACTGTAATACATCATTCCCATTACAAGAGTGAAGGGCTGTATTTTCGCATTGCTATGGTTTGCCTTGTTAATCAAGAGCAATTTGAAGCCACAGGAGATTTACAGTTGTTTTCATAGGCTGGGTAGTGCTACTTGTGATTTGTAAGCAGAATTTAATGTTCAAAATTCAATGGGTTACCCATGTAATAACTTACTATATACAAATAATATCATCATGGAAGCAGGGGAGACAACACCAGGAACAAGGCAGTAACACGTAAAATGAGACTTATGTCCATCATTTTGTTTACTGGTGCATGCTGGGAGGTCTCCTTTGAGGATGCTTCAACATAAACTCAAGAAAATTATACATTTTAGGTTAACTTACATTATAATGATGTTTTATTCTGAATGAACAACAGCAGTCTTTAAAAAAAAGGCTATATAAGAAAAAATAATCCTGAGCAGAGAGGCCCAAAGCAGGACATAACACACAAGACTTTGTTTTATGATCCAAAGATTAAGTGTACAGATTAGAAGGCAAATAGTAGAATGACAACCTATGGATTAGCACAGAAAACATTACAAATGATTTTTGTCCTGGTGGAACTATTGATGTAGCTACAGAGACCACGGGGCCTTTTGACCCCGGCACAAATCAATCATCTGAATCTAACACGGGTTATTTCCTAAAGGAAGGACCAAAAACATCTTCAGCTGTGTATCACTTGTCACATCTGTTCCTGCAGGAAAACATTCAGCACTTAACTACTGTTTACCGGCATCTGTAAGAGTGCGTCTAGAGCCTCTTAGCCCACTCTGATGCTAAACTGTCTGCATCGTCTGAATTTACATGCTGCCTGAAGGAAACTCTGTGAAGAGAGTTGCCCCTATCCTCACACAGACAGATTACCAAATAAACAGGGGTGAATTATTATGCTCATAATCTCAAACACCATCACGTTGTAAATGCTCTGGCACAGATATGTTTGCTTTGAGAGTCTGGATTTAGGACACTAATTTGGAGTCTCATTCTGCAGTGTGTTAAAAACAGCTCTGTGATGAAAAGAAGTAGCACAGCCTGGGGCCACATCAAGAGATACTGTGGGTATCATGCTAGAAAGTTATGCTTAGTAGGGTGAATGTTGCCTTCCAGGAATTTAGATAAAAAGAAAGCACTTTCAAACACAAAGCCCTTGACCCTCCTTTTATATTTTCAGTGTCTATAACAGTCAATCAAGCTTGAAAATGAAAAAGACTATGATGAAAATTAATTTGGAGGGATTATTTGCAGTCAAGGTTGAATAAAATAGACTTCAGATGTGTTATATAAGGAAGCGGTCATGTGTGAAGTTCCATGCCTGATCTCGTGTTCAATCTGCTACAGTATTGATGCACTGTGCTGCCTATTCAGCAGCAGGCATGGAATAAATAAGGGCTTCACTAGAACCGAATGCTTTTATATGGTGTTATTACTTGTTCTATTAACTCCTTACACACTGAGCCAGTTTGATGGTCTGCAGGCCTGCAGGAGTCATCTGGATCCTGCTTCAGAAATCCATAGTGCTGATCTGCCAGTACTGCAGACTTTCTGCTGTTCTTGAAAGCTTAAATTCATCTAAGAAGCAACTCCTGTTTCTGCTTCATTATCATATATCACCATCATATTCATTTTTTGGCTTCAGTTTTTTTGTTCAGTGGTCAGAAATGTCTGTTTAAACTATCATTAGACATTTAGGTCTGTCTGGCCGGCTCGCTTTTTTTCTGTCCTTTAAAAATATATCACGTTTCATGAAGTTTAATTCACACCTCCAATGGGAGCTTTTTTATTCCCCTTTTTTAAGTGTTTTGTTGGAACACCTGCAGTGGGCGTGAAGGAGCACTCAGTTTGACAGCATTTCTGTTTATCAGTCAGTGTACAGACTGAAAGCAAAAACTTTCTCCCATACAGCAATGCTATTGCTTTGAGCATAAGGCCTTGAGTGTGGAAAAGCATAAATTATAGGGTAATGGCTGGCAGAGCGGCAAAGAAAGATAGCGGCTGATAGCGAGTCAGCAGCTCAGAGCTCTCGCTTACTCTGGTTTTCACAGCATCTGATAAACAATGACAAGGATATGCAAGTAATTACAGCATTGCAGTAGCATGTTTTTTGGGGAATTAATATGAGAGGATAAAAAGATGCAGATTTGCATTTTTATGTATTTTCATTTAGGAGAGCTTCAATAGATCATCTTAAGATTAGAAAGTCTTAAAGTAAATCAGGTTTCTTTAGTCTCTATGCCTTAGACTGCAGTGAATGAGCATCTACTGACTATCTCGCTAACAGCCCAGAGTGTGTGAGACTACAGCGCTGTGTGTTAGACACAGTGTTCTAGCACAGGGGACCATCCTTGCTCCAATTCCTCTCTACTTCCACACATGGGACTTCAGTTACAGTACAGAAAACTGATGTTTCTGAGCACTTTCACACCTGTGGCTTGGGTCATTTAGTCTAAAACCAGGGGAAAATGATCCATTGTTGCCCGTTCCAGTTCATGTTCACACTGTTTCTATGTTCATACTGACAATGACTGAAGGACCCACAGGTGGAAATCTAATGACAGCATTTTACGCAGCTCTTCTTAAGTATATATTGTATGTATGTTCTTTGGAGGTACAAAGAGCTGACAACGGAACTGATTATGTGCATAAATAGTATAATTAGACTGCAAACTGGCAGCATGTTATGAATAATGACAAAACCTTGGAGACAGGATAAAAAAGACGTGTGTTGTACAGAAGTATTTCTGCCAAAGTACATGGAGTACAAGCTCAACACATCACAGATTGAACGGTTTTAGACCATGTGTGTGAAATCTCCACTCTCACATCCTAATGCGCATACACAGTGTCATGGTTTCTTCAGCCAGCTGTTTAGTCCCCATCAGAGTTCGGATGAGAGCTGTTGCACATTCCCAAATGAACCATAACCAGGCAAAAACACCAGAGTTTGTCTGACCAGAACATCTTAGGATAGCATCTTAGGACAAAGTTTAGAGATACAGAGCTCCCTCAGTGACAGAGTGGTCCACCTGCCATCTGTGAACCAGCACTGCTACAAGCTTTATGACCTTGCTTATGTCAGAAACCTCAGAACTGTTCTCAACTGACTAAAACATCTGCTGGACTATTAGGTCAGTCACTCTGTCAGCTGTAACCTTTTGCATGACTGTCTTAAGCTGTTTTCAGATAAGATGCAGTGGGCTCGGCGCTCTGTGACAACACCTCAACGTGTCCAATGGCACAGAACCTGACAGACCACAAAGAAAATGGAGGAAAAACTGATTTTGTTGGACTTACACCCTATTCTTCTTTGCTGCAGCTCGTCTCCTCCTCATCAGTACAACTAAAGCCAGAGTTTTTTGCTGACATGTAAATAGATACATCGTGCATTCAAGTCCACTGCTTGAAAAACTAGTTAATATCTGCTAAGCACCTCCTAAAAAGCTTTTTGATCGCCTAGCAACTGGCGCCCAACATGTGCATGATTTGCGCGTGTGCACCCTCCTCCCCTGTGCTGTGCCCAACCCCCGCTGCAAGCACAGCGCATACCGCGTCCTATCTGAAAGTCCCTTTTTATTGTCTCAGTCCGCTTGTTAAGTAGTGATGTAACATTCTGTTTCTGGGTCCAAACTTCAGTTCATTCTCCTCAGTTCAATGTGCCCCATTGTTTCAACTGAATCAAAAATCACAGGTTAGCTGTCATTTTACCGCCTTCCTTGCAATGGGAAGGAGAAAAAGCAACTATAATGACAGTTGATTAGGTAAGTTACTGTATCCTTAAATTAACACTTAATTTTTAAATAAATTGTACTAAATTAATAAAATAAAATTTCTAAAAGTGTGCTGTTTTGCTGCCTCTTAATGCAGCTAGCTAGTTAGCACAAAGTTAATGTAAACATTATACACTGATGAAAAGTAATGATAAAGGGTGGGAACTTTTAAAAACACGATAGACATATAACAAACAAATATATATGAGAATAAATTTACTACAATGTGCAACCAAGTTTGGTTATTTTGCTACCAGGCAGAATGGCTACACGGACTACACTATTCCAGTCGAATGAATTTATTCCTTTTCTTTTGTTATTCTCAGTGATGCCTCACTAAACAAAGGTGTTATTGTGTAGAGGGTGACAGGCGCCACCATTTTGGTCTGGGGGAGTTTGGAGCAATACCTATTACCTCATACTTAGCAAACGGATCACACTTCAAACACTTTGCTTTTGCTTCTTCAAGTGCAACATCTGTAATTTAAGCTGCTGAGCTGCTACCTGCAAACACAAAATATTTCATCCAGTTTCCACAAGTGTTATTTTTGCTATTAATTTTTAAACTGCAGCTTCATTGTCTCTTCTCCCTATTTGACTTTGTCTCATTGCACTGTACAGTTACTGTTTAAGTTGCTGTGCAGTATGTTGTATTTAGTACCTTCTAATTTTGTTTGTTCATGCTTTTCTTCATATTTTACGTAGGAGTCTTGTGTTTCAAAGTTTGTCTATGCATCTGTTTTACTGCCAGTGTAACACTTGAATTTTCATGTTCCCTATAACTGTTTATTATGATTTTTGAACTGATTCAAAATAAAGAAGTGTGCAGGCAGAATGCACCTGACGTAGAATGCGGCTTAAGCCACACTGTTAGCTTCCAGGACAGGCTATATGAGGTTGGCTCAGAAAATCCAGCTCTTCATATAAACATTGGGGGGATTAACTCTAGTGATTCACAATTCAGGTCAATCTTCTGCAGCAACAACAGAGAAAGAGATTTTGCTGGTATTTGTGGGAGCTAAGCCCTAAAGAGCTTCAAGGCAGGACAAAAAATATCCCCCTTTCAGATTGTATATCCTCAACTGGTGTACTCAAAATGCTAAGTCACTGTTTTGCTCCATTTCCAGGGCCTACATGTCCCAGAACTGGTGGTACCAAGGTTGAATGAGTGACAAGAAGCAGCAAGAACATTATTTAGCACATCTGGTAAATGTAGAAAGCAGGCCAGGCAATGAGAAAGTGGGGTAAAGTCTCATTACGAGGCAGAGCACAGGTCACTTCCCATGAGCCTCCGCTCTCTTTACTCTGGTCCTCTCAGTCTGCTCTGTTTGGACTTTTCCATCACAGTGAGACTACGGATTTACTTTGGCTGAGATTTATACTGGGGACTAGTTAGAGCTGAGAAATGGTTATTCTGAGCCTTTACTGTACCTCATTTTCCATTGTCAGCTGAACTCAGAGAATTCATAGCCTTTTCAATATCAAGGCATTAATACTGTATACACAAGTCTGCTGTCTCTTTTGAAGGATACTGAAAATGCAAGGAATAAAAGGAGCCTGGTAAAGCTCTATTAAAATCATTACTGTCCAAATACGTACAGTGCAATTTCTCTAAGAGATACGTGTCATGTTACCTACAGTACTTGACAGACATGTATCCAATTAAAGTAGAGAGAGAGAGAGAGCTGACCTTTTACCAGAATTAGGAAGAGACTGAAATGAGAAGTAATGGATGATTCTAACACTCGGCAGTGGCAGTGTGATTCTAAACGGTGGAGAACCAAAGTTGTCATAATCAATCTAAAGGTCTTTTCGCAATGTTAGCTTTTTGACAGAAAACCTCTTTCAGCTGCTGCTGATCTGTCACATTTCATCTCATTGCAAATTCATGGGTAAACATTTGTGGAACGAAAGGGAGAAATCTCCTCTCTTCAACTGAAATGAGTGGCCCAAATGTTTCATTGCCTCTGCAATCGCCTGTTGGTTGTTATCTATTGAGATGAACGTATTACAGCATGTCGCATATGAGTAGCCCCCAATACGAGAAGGAAATTGCAGCTCAACATTTCATTCAACTTGTATATTCATTAATGGAAGACAGGAAGCAACAGGCGAGGTTTTAATCAGAACATTTTTAGAGAGGAAAAAAAGAATTATAGAAGAATTGCTTTTCATAACTGCTTCAAAAACATATCAGATGTCTGTGGTCTGACCTGCAGTTGAAACTGTAGTGTCTGATGAGAAATGTGGCCTCCTTCCATCTGTGAAAAGTTGTTCAGTGTAAGAGTATGTTTTCCGTCTACAAAGGAGCTTCATTTTCTTAACAGTCGAGGGAATGATCAGCTAGATGACAGAGATAAACCACTGGTTCACTTTCTCTCACTTAATTTCACAAAGTCGCCAAGCCGATAAATCAGTGTCAGATCTCTGCATAATGTGGATATCTGTGTAGATTACCGCACCACTGTTCCTTCTCTCTTGATGGGATAACAGCCTACTAATTAACTACCTTATGTAAAGACATGTGGTTTTAGGGGGTTATTAAATTCTTCTGGAAAAGTGGCATTTCTTCACTTGTCTGTCAACGAAGAGGGAGAAACTGCTGAGTGAGGAAGTGGTGGGCCCCCTGAGACACCTGTATCTCCTCCCCCTCTCCTCTGCTTCTTCTGCTACGCCCCTGGCTCCTAGCTTGGCTTACTGTAATAAATAGCAAGTGAGTGACCCCACTTCCATCAGCTCCAACACTCTCCTTGCTGCAGAGTCTGCCTGATGAATCTTCTTCAGCAGCTATGCATATACAAACATACAGGCAAACACGAGAGGAATTACACATGGGCAACATCACTCCTACACTCCTCTGTTCTTTTGCAGGAGGATACATGGGAAAAGGCTCTGGTTATGCTTGCAATTTGATACTTTCACTTTGGATGCCAAAGGTTCGGCCAGCATCTGAATAAATACAATGCTTGATTTAACAAAATAGAGCAATTTTTAAAAGGCCATTTTACGCCTCTGGCTTGTTGATGGTTGGTTATGAATGCGTATCATTCGAATCCACTTGTTTGCTTGGCAAAAGCTGCTGCGAATGTTGAACACAGTGAGCTCTGACAACTCCAGCACTGAGAATGTGTATCTGTGACTGAGCATTTTTTATCCACAGCTGGATTTCACATTGAATACATGATCAAATTTAACAGACTAAAGGAGGTCCAAATTTGTACTACATGCTAAATAAAAGCAGGTATTGAATATTTTATACAGGTGGTGTTTTGTTGATGGTGGTGGAGGCGGTGTCTAACATGTCGCTCCAACAAGGCCACAGCATGTGATTCACATCAGTGACCCTCCATGTCCTATGAATGGAGGCATTATCATCCACTCATTTATTCAGGTTTTTGCTTTAATTTGTCACCCATCTGTACTGTATTCACACATGAAGCGACAGAATAAAGTAGAGTGAAAACCGTCAGTAAATCCCCAAAAGTAAAACAATTTGTGGAGGTACAGAGCCGTGAACTTCTCACCAAATTTGATTTTAAGACACCCAAACCACAAATGCCAGCCTCATCAAAGTCAGTAAGTTACATAGTCTTGGACACTGTTGTGATGTTTTAAGAAAAAAAAAGACACCTTATTCTGGTGCCAGAGAAACAGCAGATTAATTAGAGTTCTGTGGACCACAAATGTCTCTATAAAATTTCACGGCAATCTATTCAGTATTTGTTGAGCTATTTCACTGTGAGACAAAATGGTGGACTGATAAACAGACCATCAGACGAGTGGTTAAAAATACCTAAATAAAACACAGCATCTGGTTTAAAATAAAAGCAACATGTGCATCCAGATAGCACTGAGCTAATGATATTCTTGATCAACATGGACAATGGACAGAGAGGATTGTTTTCCTGTCACATTGCTCAAGTCAAACTTGTTTTTTTGTGTGTAATTTTCAACCACAGTGTCATCTAATGCAATCATCCTTCAGTCATTGCTCAACGGTGAAAATCTAATCACACCGGTTTGAGGTTTCAGAAAGCCATCTGGTTTAATCCAATTCTTCACTAATATCCTTGTCACGCCTCTCCCTCTGTCACCGTAACAACTATCCACTTCAGTGGGATAATTTCACAGGTTCATCTTCTTAGGGATGAGACACATGTGAAGGGCTGACGCTGTCTGAATTCTGGAAACAGCCGCCTTTGCCTCCCACACCCTCACCCATCCCTCCGGGGGCATTTTCCACTGCTGTGGCCATGGGTGGCTCCTCAGGCATCTGGACAATGATGGACAGACACTGGGCTTCCTTCTGTCTGCCAAAGCCTCCTGCCCTTCGCCATGTCTTGCATTCTCTGGAGCCTGGGTGTCAGAATGCTTTTCTGAGGCATCTTTGCAAGCCTAAAGGGCAACTCGCTCAGCCGTGAAAAACACTCAAAATACTTACACTTGCCATAAATGCCTATAAGCTAGGCAATCTTTCATGCTCTATAACGTTGTCCTCGGCAACACACTTAACGCTGAAGGCTTCTGATAAGAAAACAAAAGACAAATGACTGACCGTGGCCTTTCCTAATGTATCAGTATTTTCTGGAGCCTTTTGTCCTTCAAGCCAAATGTCGACTGTGGGCCTGGCTGTGCACAGCTGTGATTGTATCGCCCTGAAAATGCTTTAGACAGGGTTTGAACTTGCTCAGACACGTTTATTCAATGACCTTTAGCCCAAACCACCTTAACTGAGATATTCCCATTGTTTAACGTGACATATCTGCTTCCCTGCTGCAGAGAGGGCTGGGCAAGTTCCTAGTAATCCAAAATGAAGATGTATACAAGGCGATGTGGGTTTTGTATGGGGCTCCATAGGATTGTTTAACGAAATTTTGCATTTCCTGCCGCTCCAAAAAGGCACTGGAGTGTCTCCATCCTGCTGGGTAGTGAGTGGACTGGTACTGTTAGCAGACAGACTGTGGGCACTGGCTAGAGACTTAAGACCCATTGTTAGAGGAACAGTTTAAATACCAGTATGTTGTTAATACCCCCACACACTGATTCACACATACTGCCTCCTCACATGCACACAGAACCGCGCAGACATAGCTACACTCCTACTTTAATGCTCTGCCTCCAAGAAAATCACCAGTGTTATTTCCAATAGCTCCTCTGTGTCCCTGTGAGTGTGGGGCAGTCAGTACAGTATAAAACAGTGCCGTTCTTTCTAGTAAAAGAGGTGAATTGGGCTTTATAACCACTTAACCCAATCTCCCCCCTATGCTACCTTCCCATGGCAATCCCAGTAAAACCTGGATTATTTTTATAACACAACATATGGTTGCTGACTCTACAAGCTCCCCTCCACCTCCTAGATGAGGTGGAGTGTTGGGGGCGAGGAAAAAGGAAAGAAAGGCCAGGTCAAAACCACAACATGTCTTTAAAAGGGCAGCATATCCAAAACCATCAATGAAGGCCTTTTCTGCTGGGAGGAAAAATAAACACTGTTACTGATCCTTTTGCTTTGCTTTAGTCTGGTGCTAAAGAGGGCACATCTGGAGCTACAGTTCCAGACCAAAGTTGGTGGCTTTCTTGTCCTATCATCATATTTCTCTAATGGAAAGGTCATGTTTAGATGAGTTTGTACAGTTAAAGAGCTCTTCCCTGTCTGCTACAACAAGGGGTGGCAAAAAGTTGTGGGATTTTGGGTAACAGCTTGTCATTACTTACTGTATTGCTAAGGGGCTGCACCAATTCACGATAGTTATATTATTTTAAGATTATGGGGGGATGGTTTTAAATTTCTTTTTCCAAAGTCAAGCACAGAATCCAAAAATGATTAAAACTTTCTGAAACAGTTAAACATTCAGCCCCAGTCCAAACCATATAACTTTAGGAAAAACCTTCATGTTTTGAGTGAACATATGGCTGCCAGCTCAGTTTATTTAGTCTGCTCCCTGACATGAAAGACAGTTGAGTTATTGGAGATTTTAACTGGAAAAAGAGCATGCAGCTGCTCAAAGAGGAATATGATTATACAGGTAATGTAACTCACCATTACCTGAACTCCTTTTAAAAAGAGCAATAAGCTTGCTTATTGCTCTCCTGGAAAAGTAGATATTAAATTACCTTGCTATAGCTGTAAAATTGTCAGTTGCATCCTCTTATCCTCTAAAATTGGGACTCAGCTTAATTTTCTGTTCCTCTCCGTGTTCCTTGATAAAATCAAAGCTGGGAGAATATTACCTCTAGGCAAAACCAACTTTTCTACTATTTCTCATCTGAGCTCAGAGCGACGTGCGAGGAGACGATGACTAATTCTATGAAAATTAATCAGGGTGACTGGAAGGGTGGGAAGTACTTCCTGGATAATTCAAATTTAATCTTATATTTAAAAGTGGTGATAACAAAAGTAACAACTTATTTCTGCAATTGGAAACCACAATGTGGCATTACTAAAATTGAAATAGTAATTTGTTTCACTCCATTGTTGGTGGCTCTATGAAAAAGGCTGTGACGGGGCTGGGGGGGTTGGGGGAGCTGCCTCATCAGCATGTTTACAGTAATGTGATAGGAAGGCCTGGCTGCACAAAGAAAACACAACCAGCCCACTAACAAATCTACCAGTAAGACCCTGAGAGCGGTAGGCAGAGGGTAGATGGGGAACTGGGCAGTATAGCTTCAGTAATTATGCTGCCTTCATATTCTGGTGGAAATATTGCAATTCTAAGTTGAGCGTGTATGAACAACATTAAATGTATGAATGCCTGAACTGCAGAGATGTGACCTTTAGAGAAAAATAAAACTGGGTTGGCTGTGCCAACACCTGCAGGCAAAAATGAAGTAGCTTTTTCATTTTAAAACCTCTCTTACTGCCATTATTCTTACTTTTCATTTTCCCATTTTATGACCAATTGTATTTTTGATTCCATGCTGCTAAAGCACAGAGTTCCAATGTACTGTTTGAGGTCTAAAATGAAAGAGCTTGTTTTGGCAACAGTGCTAGCTTTTCTTCATCCAAAAGAACATGATTATGGTTATACTTTCAATCATATTTATGATTTGAAGCATAATTTTGGAAGTGGGAGATAGTAGGTGGCTTCAGTCTTTCTGCCAGATAGCATGCATGCTAGAAGAATGACTTTTTTGTGTGTGCTAACTTTAGTAGCACAAGGGATGAACATGTCAGGACACGTAAATTTGACCTAGTCAGCTTTGGAAACCTTGGAAACTAACTTAAACACAGCATAACGAAAACTACACAGTTCACATCCTGGCCACAAAAGAACACAGATGGGGACAGGCACACGCAGGGCTGGCTGGGAAGGCCCACTAGACACTCTGTGTTTAGCACTAGCCAGTGTTAGCATGCCAACACTTTAACTAATGGTGACTATACCAGCTAAGCATTAGCATGTTAGCGTTACTGTAGTAGCCATCATTTGGTTTTATGCATGTTTCAGCACAAAAACCTACATGGAAATATGCAATATTTTATATTTCCCTAATGTTTTCTACATAGTTTTTCAGTTTATCACTGCATAACATTTGAGTCTTTTAATTACAACATCTTATTGCACTGTCATCCTCTAAAAATGGTTTAATGATTCTCAAATGGAAAATTAGCACCAACTCCTAATATTCACATAACAGCAGTGAATGGAAAAACCTAAGTGTTGATGTCAGCAGTTAGCTCAAAAACTGCTGTGCCTAAGTACAGAATGACTGTGGCCTCAGTAAACTGAATAAGTTTACTTGAGTGACTATACCTAACTTCACCTGGAACTAGATTGACCAAAACCATAATCATCTTTAAATGTCAACTTCAATTTAATTATTTTTAGTGTCAGTTGTTGCCATGGTTTCTGTGCATTCAACCTCTATAGCCACCACATTCATCTCATCTAGAATCAGGCTTTAGAATGAATGTTATCCCTCTTTCTTAAACCTCATTTGAAAATTTTATTTCCAGTCTATTTAATGTTTTATAAGCAAATTTATATCTGCTTTGTGATGTTGAAACTAACTCAAATTCCAGCTACAGTGTTTTTTTTTTAAGTACTTGAAGGTGACATTGAAGCAAGATGGAGGACGGTTTGGAGATACTTACCCCAAGGCCCCTCCGCTTTCATCAAAACACTTCCTGCTTCTGAACTTAAATCCCCTGCTGTGTCTCTCCCTGGGGCGGGATCCCCTGACCAGGTTTGGTTTCACCACATGATGGATGCGCATTGTTTTGGTGCTTTGAAAAGGAGGCTGCTGTTGTAGCTCAGTGAGTAGAGACATGGGTAACACAGTGCATATGGTCAAATTGGGTGTGTGACATAACGACTCCATGTGACTTTTCTCCACTCTGATATACACATTTTCGTTCTGTGTACACACAAGCACACGTGTTCAGACACACAGACGCACAGAGGTCTGGTAAAACCAGGTGGTGTTGAAAACAGAGCATGCAACCCTTCACTGGCAACCTGCATATGAACAACACACACTGGTTTTGTGAACAGTTCAAATGCAGCTCCAAATGCAATAATAAACACACCCACACCCACACACACTTGTGTTTGTATTCAGCCTGATCCAGTTGGGTAGAAAACGGGGGGAAAAATCCTTTTGAAATCTGAAACTCTTCTCCATCAGCAGCCCCTGTGCTCCCCTCCACCAGGCCAGGAGCTGAGCAGCAGGGGCAGGAGAACACAGGACTCTGTTGTCTCAGCCTGTGCCCTTTGGATACATTTTGAATCTCTTCTCCCAACAGGCGCAGCAGCATAGAGGCCCCGTTGTACTGAGGAGCATGTGAATGCACTGCTGATTTGAGTGGGGTAAGCAACGTCACTTGTTACTGTAACAAGGTTGGCCTGCACTGACAGAACTGGGTTTGTGTGTATGTGTGTGTAGGTATTCATACAGTATGTGTCAGATATAATATTAATGACTTACATGTATGTGGTATTCATACAGTATGTGTCAGATATATTAATGACTTACATGTATGTAACTGTGCAGAAACGGTTTTCTCAAATACTAAGACAAAGCTGAATCAGCCCTTCACTTGCACAAACTGGAACAAACTAAGCTGCAAGAAGAGAGTTTTTGATGTGAGGGTATACAATTGCATTGCACAATACTGAAACACATTTCTATTTTATATATAAGAAACATTTTCAAATTGATCAACAGGTCTTTCAATACATAAACACTCATTTCAAAATCTAAGTAACAGCTTTCTAGTTTTTTACATCAGTCTGTTATTGTCTATTTCTGACTTTGGTCCAGAATTAAATACCTCAGTGGTGTTTGGCTGGATTAAATTGAAATTTGGCACATTTTTGGGTCTGCATAGAGTGAGTTCTAAAAAAAACACCCTAAGTCACTGTTGTGTTCATCTGCCTGTTTCATGTAGTGACAAAAAATTTCTTTTTTACTTTTGCAACGCTTCATTTTGGAAAAGGATATCTCTAAAATGAATGATACATTAACTAGTGATGAATTCCTGCCAGCCTCAGCCTCATACTCAAATTCTTTTATTAACGTATGCTACATGCCACCCTGCGTAAAGTTAGTGTTTGCCTTACCCTTAGACAAATGTAGACACATCTCAGGCATAATCAACTCAAACTGGATGCACCTGACAACAACTTGGAGTGCCACAACAAAGTGTCTGAAAACTTTTGTAAATGAGAAATTTCAGTTTCTGATTTTTAATTAATTTGCAGACACTGTTAAAAACATATTTTCTCTTTGTCATTATGTGTTAAGTGTAGATTGATGGGGCAAATGGGTATGTTTATCAATTTAAAACGGAATTTTAGAGTGTCAAAGTGTCAAAAAGTGAAGTGTATACAGTATGTCTCTGTACTGCACATGACTGCGCATGTGTTTACACCATCTGCATGTCTACTGCAGCCTAAATGTGAAAATATCTTCAACATGTTGTGTGCACTATGAGCGTTTGTCACATCCGAAGGTTATTGGTTGCCTTTTGAAGCTGCACAGATCTACTTAATGCGCAGTAGCTACTGGAATCCCCACTCATCTGCTCTGGAGTGAGCGGGCATAAACAGGAGCCCCTGGGAGCCAGTAATATGTTAAACGATCTGACTCCAGTGCTGCTCAACCTTATCCAGCCTAGGCAATAAGAAATATGGGACTGTGTTGTGTGTGCTTGTGCATTTCTCACTGACAAAAGTTCTGTGTCTGTCTGTGTGTGTGTGTGTGTGTGTGTGTGTGTGTGTGGGTGGGTGGGTGTGTGTGTGTGTGGGGGGGCCTAAGCCAAGAGAGAGAAAAAGATGGAAAAAAGAGAACAGCTGAGAAAATGGATGCAAATTACAATGACAGGACTGGATGAAATCAGTTGGAATTGCTCCTTTGGTGTGGAGGGTGAGGCAGAGCTGAGCTGCCTTTGTGTTTATGGTTCAAAGGCAGTGGATGTGTATCTCTTCCAGCTGTAAAGCAGTCATATGTATACACACACACACACATATAAATTCAAGTATATACACACAGATAGCAGGTGTATTTCAAATATCACAGGATCAGAGTGCGAGTGATGGCTGCAGGTGAGAAAGTGTCAGACTGAGACTTATCAGCTTGTCCTCCACCTGCTCCGATACACCAGAGGGAGCAGAGTCAGATAGACAGAGCAAAGGAGATACAAAGACAGAGAATGAGAGAATAGGGGATAAAACAAGTGAGCACAGAGATGCAAAGAGAGGAAAACAGACATTAAGAGGGAGGCAGAAAAGAGAAGTCTAAGGTCTAGAGGGCTGAAATGGAGAAAGAGAACTGAAGCCTCAGGGAACGATAAGAGCTTCGGAGACAGGCGATTGCGGAGAAAGAAACAGAAAGTGAATGAGAAAGCTATGTTAGAAAAGGGAAGGAAGGCCAGGAGATGCAATAGCAAGGAAGATAATGCTCAAGAGGCAGAATAAAAAGAAAAAATGGTTTAATGAAAGCTAGCAACAGTGTGAGAGAGAGACAGTGAGCGGAGGGTGGGTGGCAGAGAGAAAGACAGAGAGAGATGTGGATGTCCCAGGCTATTTCCGGTGATAATAGCCAGAGGCTTATTTTTCACCTCCTTCCAATCAGTACACCACCACACTCCCATCTAAGAACTCCTCTGCCACCCACCCTCTCCTGGCCAATCATAAACACACTCACACACTCATTCACACACTGGCACGCAATTTGATTGCAGAGTGTTAACCTCTGTCTGGCTACTGTAAAATGTACAATGACACGACTATAAAGGAGTCCTGGAGCAACACGTGTTCCTCAGCCCATTCAGCCTTGCTCAACAAGTGACTGCTTGAAAATATTTACATCTCGTTTTATTCATTGCCAGTGAATTACCTGCTTGAGTGGTCATGCACAATGGCACCCCAATAGGCGGGGCTGGACCTGTGGGCTTGGGGGTGTGTTTGCGTGTTAGCATGTTTAAATGCATGTCCCCGTGAAAGGCTGTGTACAGACTATACTTGCTTGACTCTTCCTGCTGTACAATATGAGAATTTGTGTGGTATTATACCCAAACCTTTCTATGTTGCAGTAGAACTAAGTTTAATGGACTTTGTTGTTACAAATCTTCATCAAAAGATACGTGAAATTTTTTTTTTAAACAATTACACTGACATTTTTGTTTTGTCACCAAAAGTTAGATGAGAAGATCAACACCACTCAAATGTCTGTATGTTATATAAGAAACTACAGGCAGGGGACTGTGAGCACCATCCGTCCTGGTTATCAAAAAATAGCCAGAATATCCTACTTTTTTGGAACTGAGATGTTTATTAAACGTTTTAACAAAATCCAAAAGAAAATTCAATGTTCAAGATTCAAGATTTTTATTTGCTATTTATGCATAGACAGACAGTCCAGGCATATAGGAATAAATGTGCCATATTATTTTGTTTATCTATATATTTTTTTGTATCACATTTGATACACAGGGCATTTGTGGTGATTTTCTTTTGCTCAGAAACCTCACGTATCAAATATGATACAAATGGTTTTATAGGGTTAAGCTGATTTTGACCCAGACTTTATTATGCCTCCTAAATCTTCTGTGATTCCTGAGAGCCCTATCACAACAATTTACAGTAAAAATGGTTCTTACACATAGCTGAGAAAACCTCTTTGCTAATAAAAAGGAACATGGAAATGAGGTGTTGAATATTTGACCCTCAGATTTTCACTTTTTCATTTAATATTTAAAAAAACACCAGCGATAAAGAAACTACACACACACACACACACACACACACACACACACACACACACACACACACACACACAGAACTAAAACAAAAATGTCATAATTGTATATTCTTTTGTATGTATGTCCCATCCCCCGACCAGCCATAACATTATGACCACCTGCCTAATATTCAACAGCCTCCCCACTCTAGGTGTGATATCACCACTACAGCCCCTGACTCTTTCTCTTCATAGAGACCAATGTACAGTATTTCTCATTTTCAATCATTTTAACAAAGATTCAAATCAATTTTAATATTTTTAAAAGTACAAATGGAAGTTAAAAGTTTAGTCTACAGTAGATCAACCTCATCATCAGTGAGCCATGGGCGTCCATGACCCTGTCTCCAGTTCACCATTTGTCCTTCCTTAGACACTGTTGGTAGGTACTAACCACTGCAGACCAAGAACACACACTAAGACCTGCAGTGTGGGAGATGATCTGACCCAGTCATCTTACCATCACAGTTTGGCCCTTGTCATAGTCATTCAGATCCTTACACTTGCCCATTTTTCCTGCTTCCAACACATCAACTTCGAGGACTGAATGTTCACTTGCTGCCTAATATACCCCACACACTGACAGGTGCCACTGTAACAGATAGTTACTGTTATTCACTTCACCTCTCAGTGGTAATAATGTTATGCCTGATCAGTATATAAGGGCTACATTACAAGTTAAACTTTCCTTTCTGTGTGTGTGTATGTATGTATGTATACGCTAGTAGGCTGTTTGTCCAAACTATTGGAGAGCAGAAGCCTGGAGAGGGGACTAGATGTAGCTATAAATATTTAATGTCATCCATGCACATTTGGCCAGCAGACAGAGAGTAAGAGTGACAGAAAAGTACAGGGGAGAATAAATCTGGAAAACTGCTTCTACTCTTTGTCTGGATTTATTTTGTTTGTGGGACAGAGGCATAATGGTTAGATGAAGTGCGCAATAAAATGAGAAAAAGAGGTGTGAACAGTAAGTCGATTAAAGCTGTGGCAAAGATATTCTTTGGTAAAGCTTGCAGTATTGGCTGTTTGTTCAAATGCTTAAAGCTGCACTAATAAATATTTTATCAGTAAGTTCAACACCTATGTGCAATATGGAAGGTGTCGCTTACAGCAATAAATTCATGCAGAGTTACCACCGGACTATGCTGTTTTATTCGGCTCCATGCATTTTAGCATCTTTCAGTTTGTTTTCAGTTTTAAATCCTGTAACTTTACTGTTTCGGTTCAGTCTCACCGTGCTCATCAACACCGTTTCAAGCAGCCGCAGCTGTTTTCAGCAGAAAAGCTGTGACTGACCAGTTGTACACTACCCGCCTGGCACCAAACTACAGACAGTCAACGATGCAAACTAACTGCTGAACTTAATGAAGCAGATTTTTCATTTCAGTTTGTGAAGAGCAAAGCAGAAAGGGAATGCTGGGCTTAATTCATCAGGTGCCTGTATAAAGTAGATATGGTGAACGTGTTAGCAAACAGTTGCTTATTTAGCAATGTTTGTATTTGTTTAGCTTTGGTGTCATGAAATGTCCAATTGAAAAATGTCCAATATTAACTTTCCTTTTAGCTCAATTTAGGTCTCCACCAACAACTGAGGGAAATACAGTAACTGTCTCTTTCTGGCTTGCACATCATTTGACCTGCTGTTGATAACCAATATTGATGAGCAGATGAGTATTACAGAATAAAATAAACACCCATAACCTGCCAAGTGCCTATGCATTTGCACCTTTGTGCATGCATTTCAGTGTTTGCTGTGTTTTCAGCTGGTTTGTGTGTCTGAAAAATCATATTCTCTCAAAACAATTGATTTTGGTTTGTAAATTTTATAAAAGAAACATGCTGACTATGCCTCCAGGCTATTGAAACTGCTGCCATTTGTATTTTATAACTGTGCCGTTGGTCAGCATTGGTACAAACTGGTGTGCACCCAGCTGATTTTGGAACAGCTCTCATCACTTTTTCCTCTCAGAAGAAACCTGACTGTGTCATTCTTAATCTCTCCAGAACTCTGCTGCATCAGTATGAGCCCTCATGGCTTCTACCCCCTCCTTCGGCTGTAGCAGTGAGCCTTCTGGAAAAGATGTTTCTGTACTTGGGTTTCTACCAACATCAATAGCAGCAGTGTCACTCCCTGTTCTTCTGCTCTTCTCATTGCTTGCCCTTTCTCCCCATATGCCTTGCTTTCTGTTTTTTGGTAAATTGATATTGCTGAGGTGATGTGAATGTCATGAAGTTTCTCCTTGCCTTTGGGATTTCTTGCCTGACCTAGCACTTATTTTTCCTGTCCTATATCGAGTTGTCAGCCTTGGCTGTCCACCATTCTGAATGCATGCCCTCGCTCACCCATCTGTCTCCGTGTCTCCTGCTCTGTTAATCCTACGTACTTCTTTGTTCTCATCAGTTTTGAACAATCTAGTATTAATCTACTTATACAGCAACCAGCCAGCAAAATGATTTTACTGGCAAATATATAACAGTTTTTAACATAGTTTTATAAACATAATGAAATGATATTAAATGACATAATAGGTAAGGAAACAGAACCTTGAACTGTTTTCATTTTCTAGTTGGAACAAATTTAATAAACATTATTTATAGGCTATTACCCATTTTAACTTTCTCTCTGAAACCTGCTGTGTTACAGTAACCCTCAATAGCATTTAACCTGACAAGGTGAAAACAGGATTCAAACTATTAAATAAAAGCCAGAAACTATTTTGACCGACCACTATGAACAGGCAATTGAATGAAGGTTTTTCAGTAATTCTGAAGTGCCTTGGATTCCATTATTTTTACTCTTGTGTCCAGAGAGCAGCCACTAACTGAACACAATGCCTGTCTGGATGCTTCACCTTTCTTCCTTCGCTCATTCTCTTACTTTCTTCTCTGGTCTCGCTCCTCATTCTACCATTAGTTCAGGCACATTATTGGTATTTCTACCAAATGCTGCACAAACTGCAGTTTCAAACACCAATAATCAGCAATTCCTTTTTTTCCTCCCTCCTTCTTTCTTCTTTGGTCTTTTCTGTTCCAGACAATGGCTTGTGTGAATTGAAGGGCCAAGGTACAGCTGTCATTTCAACCCCGCCTCAGTCCCTTGGCTCCACCTCCACTAACATCTGTTGCATCCAGTCAAGTTTTGGGCATGCCACTGAGGGGGTGGATGCTGAGGTCACACCATCTTTTACTTAACACTGATACCCTCGTTCCTGACCCCCCCCCCCCCAAACCACACGCACACACACACCCTTTAGTGAAGTTCCCAGCAGGCTTATGGGAAGGATGTCCAAGTACTGAATGGGCGTTTGTTACTGACAAGCTGCTGTCCAGTCAGATTCCCATCATTACCACAATGGACAAGCCTGGGAATGACACGTGCACATACAAGTATACCGAATATACATACACATGTAGCTAAGAAGGGGATAAAACTGCCATTCAATAACTTATAATAAGATAATAAAAACATGATTTTACAATATTTCGCAAATGTATTAAAAATCAATAACTGAAAATGTACAAAAGTTTTCACTTACCAGGGTGCAGATTATTAATGCTTTTACAAAAAAAAATCTTTAAACACAGTACTTTCATTTGGTCATACTGGATTATTGAGTGAAGATTTAAAAGATGTTTAGGGACTGAGGACACCAAGTGATTAAATGTGTCAGGTGTCATTTTGTCTCATTCTTCCTCCAAACAAGTCTTAAGGTGCACAACAATCCTGGGTCTTTGTCGACACAATTTGCATTTTAAAATGAGACAAATTCTCTACTGGGGACAGGTTGGGACTGCAGGCAGGCCAATCCAGTACTCACTCCTTTTCTTCCACAGCCAGGCCTTAGTAACATGCAGTATGAAGTTTTGCATTATCTTGTTGAGATATGCACAGGCATCCCTGGAAAAGATGTGGTTTTTTTTGGCACAGTACAGTTTCAAGCAGCATTTATAGATGTAACTATGTATTATAGTGCCTGACACAGGTGTGCCAAAGTAATCCAAACTCTTATAGAAGAGTGACGATTCTTGATGCAGCCCGTAAATGGTCTTATACTTGTATAGCACTTTATCTATGCATTGCGGCACACTCAAGGCACTTTCACACTATTTGGCTCAAACACTCACTTCGACATGTGGACTTAAGGTTAGGAGACAACCCGCTCTACCTCCTGAGCCACAGCTGCCCTGTCTAGGGCATGGTCATCCACCTTAGGCTTGCGCCTTTGCCCTTTACACACTGGAAACTAATGTTACACATATTACTGTTACACTTGGCTTTTTTTTTATCTATGCTGGTTGGTGCAGCTCTGGGGATGGCACACTTGGACAATTAGTCACTCCAACATTGTGCATCATAAACTGTTGGATAGACTCCCACAAAGTTCGGTACAGAAATCCAAAGTTTCCAGAGGATGAAATTTAATGATATTCCCATTAGGCACAGCTAACATGAAAAAAACCTTTTTTCTAAAAATCAGCCTGTTATCATTGTCATTGTGAGCATGCAAACATAATGACACTACCATTTGCTCTTGCCAGAAAATGTAAAGTAGAATTGTGTGTCATACATTCATTGCCATCTGGGGACAATACAATAAGTGAATACAGTAAGTGCAGTGGTGGAACTAAGTTTGTTAATACCAGTAAAAATAACAGTAGTGGTAAATCTGATTTCTTAGTTCTTGCATAACTGAATAATACATTAATGTGTATGTGCACATGCATAAATATTTATGAGCAAAGTTAATTGCTTACAAAGAGACATTAAGTAATTTGATTTCTACCAGCCTCTACTGATGCTTAAACTACTCATGGGGGCAAAAATAATAGTCACATTTTTGCACAATATAGACACAGAAGAGGGTAATTAAAGCAGAGCTGGAACACAAACATCAGGTGAAGTGGCTATATCTGCCTGAAAATTACAGTTCTTCAAAGATGTGTACAAATATTTCCTGAAATGTTAGTCCATTTTTGCAATATCACATTTGTTCATCTGAATGAACAGTTGTCCCAGTTTGTTCCATTCTTCCTGAAAACAACTATTTAAAACAACGACATTTGAGATCCAATATTCCAAAGTAAATCTCCATAAAGATCTATAATTTATAATAACTTGTCCGACATCTAAGTTCTTACAAAGGAATTTAGTAATTCAAGCCTCTCTCTTGTATAATTCATCAGTGGGTGGAAAGCTGCTATGGGATGGTATTAATGAGACAGAGGCTGCCGGAACGAGGTGGGCTTCCTGAGGAGGCGCTGTTATTGCCAGTTATTGTGAATCTATGATCTGACACCAACCACGTACAGTAATTACACATTGGTGCACAAACTAATGGCTATGCACCCCCTTCTGATCAGTCATATTACAGCATTACTGACAACAGGTAGAGTCTGTGCATTGCTGTCACTGATGTAAAGCTGTGAGTGATATAACCCAAACTAGGCAAGGCAGCTTCATTTATATAGCACATTTTACACACAGAGGCAATTCAAAATGCTTTACATAGGCAAAGAACAGTGTATGTGATATCATTTTAAATACTTCTTCAGGCCATATACATTAAACTATATTTCAATTTATGACTAAAATTATTATAAATCATTTCTTTTGTAATGAGATCATTTTTTTTTAGTTAAATCAAGATACTGTACTTTTTCTTATTATAATGAGATACTTCCTCATTATAACGTGTACCCAAATATAAGTTTAAGCAACACTGTGCACTAGAGTAAGTGTATGGCAATATACACTACAAAACTGTTCAGAAATCCTAGATAATGCTGTAAAATGTTTATACAAATAGTAATTAAACTTTATTTCTTTCCAAATGCAAGCTTTCTGTGACGTAGGTTATTTATTGCCTAGCTGGGCTTTTCACGGATGAGGGGATGCGCTCTGCAGCTTCTCTCTTTCTTTGTGTTTGTAGGATAATGCTCCATAGAAACAGCCAATGACTGGCTGGTTCTCTAAATTATCGAATTGACTTGGCACACATTTCCCACCTTTTCTTTCCAAAGGGCTCCTTAATTATATGTGACAGCGCAGACAGGATCGTTCTGTATGCTTCAGAGTTCATTTAGCTGCCATTATCAGTAACATCAGTGGAATCCACTGAGCCAGGTCCAGGGGCAGCCATGCATGATGCTGCCTCCCAGATGCCTCACAGGTGAAGAGATGTGCTCTGCAGCTTCCTGCTTTCTTCACAGTTGGCTCTGTTTTAGGTGCTGATGAAAGGTACGCTTCCTGTAGTGTATCTTTCTACTTCTCTGGGATAAATCCTCTTCCAATGGTGAAATATGCTGTTTTCACCCTAGGAATCTGGAGATTGTCTGCAAACTGTAGTATGTTTTTCTTTCATCAATTGTTGCCTTTTTTTTTAATTCCTGGACATTTTTGATTGCAACCCCAGAAGCTCTTTCATTTCACTATCATTGATATTTGAAAAGTCCAACTGCTTTGCAAAGTCAGCAAATGCAATTTTTAAACATAATCTTTAAACAATCTGTCCTTGCTTTTCCAACAAAGACAGCTCTCTTGCTATCATCTTAGTCTACATACAATCTCACTCCAAAGACTAAACCCAAGCCAAGACAGCCACAGCTTGTTTATGCATGCACAGTTACTGCAATATAAATTACCTGAGCTAATGACAACACCTGTCTCCCCTTGTTCTCAGAATGTATGGTCAACTGAGACTGATGGATTGGACATAGCAAATAACATTGTTCCAGTGTGGCTGTCCAGGCAACATGCATTTCAAACGGTTGTTGATTGATTGATTATGTATAGAAAGTACATTTTGGGGACAAATATGTTTTTAAAAACCAAATTTAAATTTTTTGGCAAGCAAAACAGAATTTAGTATTTGTTTTTCTATCACAAATCCTGGCTTTGGAAAAAATTGTTTGAAATATTAATTGTGTAACATAAGAATGTAAAAATGGGGTTGGTTTATATATATACACACATAATCCCCCACTCACAAGCGGTCTTATTCCTTCTAGCTCGGGCCCTCTAGATGTTTCTGTACACTATGCCAGCCACTTGGTTATGGCATTCTATCTATGCCATGTATGCCCCCCAGGAATTTGTTTCCGGTACAGAACCGAGGCAGCCATCTGCGGCGCCAACTCAACCGATGGCTCTAACCATCTGGGGAAAGTTCAGTGTTTTGCCCAAAGACACTTTGACACGTGGACTGCGAGCACTGAGATTCAAACCCCTGACCCTCTGGTTGGGAGACTATTGCTCTACCTACTGAACCACAGCATCCATAGATCCCACATCCTCCGTATTTAACCCCTCTCGCTGGGGTTACTTTTATAGTAGCATAGCTCCCTGTTCTCATCTTTTGTCCATGAATGTCTATATACAGTATGTGTGTGTGTGTGTGTGTGTGTGTGTGGGTGAGAATTAGTGTACCAGAGGTCCATTTGGTAAGGGATTTCCTGACCACTGTACCACACCTCACTCCTTGCTCTTCTTGATTGTCACAACACGACAGACTGACACTTGGAACTGGGAGGAAGCTTATAATGAACACTTAGCGGATTATTCCTGATGAGGGCAATTTGTCACTGACAGGCTTCTGTGGAATGACAAAGCATCTGAGACACCCACTCCATTGGGATGATGATGATGGGGCAGGATGGGAGGGAGAAGCAAAGGAAGGAAGAGGACAGAGAGAGAGGAAGTGAAGTAATGAAGCGGAGCAAAATAGTTCTAATCTAAGACGGTCATATGAACTAGGATGGCTTTTAGATGAGACCTAAACATTTGTGGCATTCATACATTATTATAAACAATGTATAAGGTTGCAGGAGTAAAATGCAAAGTATGAGTAGCTGGTGCAGGTGTTTGCTATCACCGGTAAAATCATTATAAATGTTGCAAGTAGCAACAATTTCACAAACTGAAAGCAGTTTTTTTTTATATCAGAACTGCCACCATGTCTTTTCTGCCAAGATACTTAGTTTCACTTCAGTATGTCAACATTATATGTATTTATACTGCAGTAGGTAAAAACTACAAAGTGCATTTTATAAGCTTCACCATCAAAAAGCAAAACAAAGGATAAATATTTCCATTATTTCAAACTGATGTCTTTCTAAACTTGCACTAACATTACAAAACCACAGCACTGCTGTAAAATTCCTTTTTGACTGACAAATTCAAGCAGTAAAAATCAGAAAACCTCAAATTGTTCTGTATTGCCTTATAAAAATGGTGAATATCAGATCTCCAGCTGATGCATATGCTAATAGATATTAGATATGATTCACTGGCATAGCTGCCTTTACAGCGGTGTTTTAAAGTAGTTGCCTCAGTAGCTGACGCGTTGACAAACACTGCTAAATGATTCAGTGAGGCAGTATCACACTTCACACATCACACACAAAACTTACTGACAAATTAAAAAAAGCACATTGTAGTGCATCTGCTTTTTAGTGTAGAATCTGAACCTTCCACAAAGGTGAAAAGTAAAACATGCACTAGCTGGAAAAAAGAGAATTATTTCAACAGCGCCCTGTAGCACTTTGTAGATGTCCACCAAGTACAGGTCATAGCTCAACCTCCTTTTGACTGACAATGAGCTCACTGACATCCTGAGCTGCGAATTCATCCTCATCCAGAGTGTCTCATTCCCTCTGTCACTGAACTCTGATGTTAAGGGCTCTTCATTTAGATCAACTTGTCGACCATTTAGCTGAATCAAAAAGTGCCAGCTCTCTCTCAGGCAGACAGGCTAATTGGGCTGCTGCTGAAGCAGCCGAGAGAGAAAACGCGTTGCAGCGAGATAACATCACAAGAGTGAGAGGGACAAAGACAGAGGGCCATCCACTAATAAACAGGCGACTTCCAAAGGCGCATGTACGTCTCTAGAGTGAACGCTTTTATGAGAGCCACTGAATTTGTGCATTAAAGAAAGAGTCACTTGTGGAACAAGAGAGAGAGATGTACAAAGTGTGGGAATGTCAGACAAAGATAGAAGTGGCAGAGAAGAAACTCTTCATGACATAAAACAGAAAGTTTGATCAATGGATCCCTCAGTCACCTCGTTAATAAAGACCAGTGCTTTTATTAGATGCAGAGCCTTGCAATATTTATGCCATGAATATTTCAGAGTTCCCGTTAGGACCCCAGACACAGTGCAGCCTTTTTACACTGAAAACAGAGTCACTTTCGCTTTCCTTTCCACAGGAAAAGAGTTAAGGTTCATCATATTTTGTTATTTCAATGTAGAACATGAAAAAGTTTAAAAGTCTATGAACTTCCTGGGTGAAAAAGATTGGGGGTGTACAACAAAGCTTCACAAAGGTCCAAAAGTTTGGACCTGATCCCTAAACAGGCGCACTGGAAACCTACCCTAACTCAGCATGCATAAATTAACCCTCAACCAAAAGATACTCGATCCAAAAGGGACCTCAACAACAACTTTGAATGTGAATAGACATTAGACCTGATCCAAAATGCATCTGACTGAACAGACTAGTTGAGAGAGAACAGCAACACTAACATGATGTAATATTGATCAACTTCAGAGTTCTCCAATTCAGGCTTGTGCCAAGTAGGAAGTGTGTCAGAAATGTTACTAGGTCTGATCTAGTAAGACTGTAAAGACCTTTGCAGGACAATGGCTCGGGCGGGGGGCTTAGTCAAACAAGACAACTACAGTACATGTTTACATTTGACTAAAAGAGGCAGATAATGTCGGAGCAGAAGGCTGAGATTCCTGTTACTGTCTACAGTGCTGACAGCGCCCCTGGCCAAGGCCATGGCTATCACTCTCATTCACCCTGGAGGTTTTTAGACAGCAGCGAGGGCACTGCATTCTCCAACAAGCCTAGTAAATCATCCAGCTAAACTTGTAGGTGTTCATCTGTCATTTTCTGCTCATACTAGGATTCCTGGCACAGACCTTTTCAAGCGGGATATTTGCTTCCTGTACTCATCAGAGCTGTTGCTCCCTGAAACCACACTTTTATCCCTGTAGGTTATTTAAAAGAATGTCCTCAAAATTGTCCAACTTTTCCCAGAAGCCCTCCCCTCCTGTGGCAATAGTGATGCACTATTAGTGGTGCACCTTTTGAGCCAGATCCAGACTTTTTTCTAGTGCCACCACATATTGACAGTATCCTGGAGATCAACACCTCCAGGTTCTTTTTTTAATTCTTGTTTTGCTGAGCACAGCTGACTGCTTAACATCCCAGGGGCTTGTTTCACAAATGTAGTTTTATAGCATTGTTTACATGTTAGAAATTAGACCACAGGTCAAACTAAGAATGATTTTACACCTGGTTTGCTTGAATTGTGACTTGAATGAACCATCAAGTTGACACACTGCTGCATTTTTCCAAAGGTTCAGATCAGTTTCACACACATAGAAACTAACTAGTTGTTGCCTGGGCAGGGAGAACTGATGAAACAGACATGGAAACAATCAGCAAGCATGTACACTTAACACTTCAGGAGGGCATAATCAAGTACATCACCGACTTATCACAAAATGTTCATCATGCTTCATTGCAGCTGCCATCAAAGATGAGTGGAAGAGAACATGTGTTAAGAACATCTTACAACATTTTAAAAAATGTTCAACTTTTGTGTTTAGCCTGCCAGAGCAGCTAATATATACAGTAAATATTCCATAACTTCTTTATTCAAACATGGCCAGACAATTACTAAAAGAGAGAGCACAGAGAACAGGAGAATGGCTGCAAGTCATGCCAGGCACACATTCACAACTACACTCATAACAGAGTGATTTCAAGATGTTGTCCTGGATCCCATTTTATCCTGGACAAATTCTTTTGCACTTTAGTTGAGAGTGGTATCCAGAGCTCCTCTGGAGAGTTAGTCGCATTGACATTTATAGGAGATTTGAGAAATGAAAAATTAACAGTGAATGACACAAACACGGCACACAAAACCAATATGGTTTTGTGTGCCGTGTTTGTGTCATTCACTGTTAATTTGTTTACATTTTTCAATTTTCCAGGAGAGTCTTTGGAAAGGCCACAGACTGATGTACTGAGGTGACCCATGACCACGACGTGTGGTTTTGTGCAACAACTTTTGTGGCATTGGCCAAGTTCATTTAGAAAGGGCCAGGTTACAGGGCTGTGGCCTTTCAAGACAGTGGAAAGACGAGTCACACAGCAGATACTAACTTTCTAAGGAGTTTTCCTTCTAATAATCTTTTAATATGGTACATCTACCTAGTGGCCGCATGTATTTTGCATTTTAAAAAATCATTTTATTCAGTATCACATACTGGGGTTTCAGAAAGTAATCGGACCCTTTCAAGTTTTCCACATTTTATTATGTTTCTCATTTTGAAATGGATTCTTTTTTCTCTCTCTCTCTCTCCTCAATCCACTCACAGCACACCATGATAATAAATTAAATATGGGTCTTTGGAGTGTTTTTAAACTTAAAAATAAAACACTGAAGTATCCCTGTGTGTGTTTGTACTGACCTGAAGAGCTTAAAATACATAAAAACCTTTTTTAATAAGACATGTCCTTTGTCTACAGTATATTCATTAACATTTTTTTTAATCAGACAAGGTTTTGCAAACCAAACGTATTCAGTAAGAATTTTTTTTTTTTATTGAAATACTAACCAGAAGACATATAGTGTAGATGTGGGTAGCTGCAAATATGCCCTACAAGTGTCTCTTCACAACTTTCTTCCACTGGTGTTTATCTTTGATCCGCTTGCTTCAGTGTCCAATACCTTACTGCTCCCATGGGCGCTTAATTGCACTTTTTGTCTTATGGTTATTGTGGTTATACAAGAGCATTTTATATATTACAATGCTCTTGAGACACCAGTACAAGATATGCATTTAATTTGTCTCTCATTGAGTGTCTACCCTTGTGCTGCTGTGGCACATTCAGTTCAGACTTGAGTAGTGATGAAAGTTATGAAAGTCTCATTAGATCAGACCCAGCAAGACGACTGACATCATTGATCTGATTCTTGCATCACTACATTATACATTTATACCATTCTTAATTATTATGGGAAGCCACTGGATGTAGTTTTACTACCCTGCCAGGATAAAATAGACACATTTAAAGAAATGTAGTATCAGCTGAAAATAGTACCAACCAACAGTTAATTAAAGAAACATATAATGATTGTGAAATTTCACACATTGACCTACTGTAACTGACAATGTTGTGTTTATTTGCCTCTCAGAGAGAGAGTTATCTGGCCTCACAATCCCCTGCACAGCATAGGAAGACATCACAGTTTCTTTATCAGATTTCCTTAAACATTTCTGAAGATACATTACCAGCATCTATCAAGGCAAAAGATTTAACTCTGCTACCATTGTGTACTAGATGCCTACTGTATACTGCAAATGTTGCTACTGTTACCATCACAACATATAATTTACCTAATTTTTGGCAAAGGAACATGCAGCATGTGTTATTTGTATTCAAATATAGGTCTCCATTCTGTAAAATTCTGTAGTGGCTCTGACAGGTGCATTACAGATAAAGCTGTAATATTCACACAGTATTTTGCACATTCTATATAGTGCGTGAGAGGTAGGTGATAATGAGTGAATGAATGTACTATATTAAAAACAACCACCAGTATAAAGATTAAACAGTACTTTTTGAAAAACTGATTCATGAGGAAGAGATTTGACTGGCTACGGATTTTATCAAAATTCTGCATAAAGTCTAGAAGAAATGCATTTGGCTGTCAGCAACAGTAGCTTTCTATGAAACTCTTTATCATAATCAACATTCTGTACAATCCTGTGCTCCTAGTGTGTGTATATGGTACTGAACACAACCCATCTCTGCCTTGTTTTCAACTCACGTACAGGACCTGCCCTGAGTTATCAACCATGTTCTCATGCTGAAAGATACTGAAGACCACTGTGTCATTGTGTTTCACTGCATTAGCAGTTTGTAAAATGTGCAGCAGCAGCTTAAAATATATTGGTATATTGGTGTGTTTATAGGGTAAGTAACTGTAACTGCTAACTGTGATCCTGTCACAGATATATGACATTATTAGCGCTGTAATCAACGACCTGTTTTTATACAGTAGTTTTTATTACAAATCTGTGAAATGATCAGCACATGTTTTTGCATAATGTATAGGATTTAAATGGGAAAGCCGCCTATAATCAAAGCTTTTCTCCTAATTACTGCTTTTGATAGACTGTTCTTCAGGTTTGTGCTTCTTTTGTAGATTAACACTGGTGGACATTCAAAGACCCTGTTTCAGGTAGCATCAGAACAAAGGACATGCATAGAGTCCTTTGTGTTTTGAAGAGGGTGATCTTTAATATGCGGGCAGAGGTGTATTTGATATATAAAGGCACATTCCTAACTAGAGGTTGAAAACAAAACTCTACAAATTCAGGTATGTTTTCTGTAACTGACTTTACACCTGATAGGATGGAGTGTTAAGGGGGATCCCCAGTGGAGTTATACAATTAGAGTAAATCATATATAACTGGTGTGATGGGACAACCACAAAAAATATATAGCTTTTTTGGGGAGAGGGGTATTTATTAAACACGTTGATTACCATCAGGCATGCAGAAAAAACAGTGTCATCGCAATTTAGCAATGTATTTACTAACACTAATGAAGTAACTGAGCACAGCTGCAGCTGTGTTGATTTGAATGCACTTATTCTTATAATGACCTGGTACCTGTATTGCGCATGGGCAGACTGAGACAAGGAGTAGGGGAAAGTATATGTTTACTGCTGCTAAATTTTAATATTTGTTGAAGAAACCAACAAACGTTTTTGAACTGCAATCACGTGCAGCCAAATCATTTTTCATTTCATTAGGTAATTGAAGAACAGTGTGACCTGAAAACCTGAAAAGCCTCACATTTTCCTCTGGCATCCCAAAAAAGAGAGATGCAATTTTTAAATACCCTCTCCATCCCTCTTAACACTGACAGCATCTCAAATAAATAACAGCTGCCATGCTTGTCAACAGTGCCACAAATTTTAATCCTGCTTTTTCCTGACATTAAATACATACCAGCCACAACTCCCTCAAACGCTGTGATCAGTCTGGTAAATCAGGTGCTGAGGGTATTTATATTTGTAATTACGATTCTCTCCTCCCATATTTTGCATCACTGAATGGGAATGCCTTAAAATGAATATTGCATGAAACCAATCACACAACCTTTGCAAAACTCCTTAGTAATTAAGAACACACAATTTCACTGTTTGGCATGAGAAAAATTGCCGCAAAATCCTCTGAATACCCCCCTAAGTGTGACTTAATTCTAACAAATTGGTTTTGGTTTAGATCAGTATATTAAATCATTACAGCTTTAGCTTTTTTGTATCAAGTAATGGATGAGTAGGGTCTCTACATAGTACATCTGGCTGAGAGGCAGAGATATATCCTAAATGACACAAGGCAGCTTTATAGACTGATAAGACAGGAGAAAAATCTTCTTTGCATAATTTCAACCTATTCTTATTATTTTCATATATATAATGTGTGTGTGTGTCAATCAATATGTGAACATGCTTCTGGTCCACTAGTCCTCGTGGACAGAGGGGTGTGCCTTAGTGGCCCATGCTAGCGCTAGCATTATTTCCAGGATCTGTAAATTACAGCTTTCAGAGTTTATTATTAAATTATACATTTATTACAGTGTTAGAAGTGATGCATTCAGTTTCTCTGAGGATTTAACCTTGCACATGCTGTATCCTTTACACTAAAGCCATAGCATTCAGTCACAACTTGCACTGTACTGGAAGAGTTATGTAAATGTCACTAGGTCTGACCTTGTGACACTGCTGAAACAAGTTTTATGGAGTGACTCGAGGTGCTTATTCACAGTCTGGCATTTGAAATTGCTGTCACATTTACATAGCGAGGTGTACGTTTGAAGAGGTCTTTCATCTTACGCTTGTGAAGATCTTAAGAGTGCATCTACCTCCCACTTGCTGACTTACATTAGTTTAATTTTCTTTTTCAGAGACAAGAGAGGAATTGTGTGCTTGTCTGTTTTCCAATGGAATGGACCTCTTGAGATCAAATTACTTCTGTGGCTTCCACAGTCAGCAGACTTGTATATCACTGAGTTTATTTAAAAGAGAAGTACATAATTACACAGTCAACCACCAATAAAACTGAGGTTTAATTTATTAAAGAAAGGTCAGTGACCCCAGTTTAAAAGATGATGATACAGAAAAATCTTATTTCAGGAACTGCTCTTCATTGGTTCTTCCTCAAGTTTTGCACATTTGTGTAGGTGCTTGTGTTTTTAATCAGCCTAGATCAATAATTATGATTACATTAAACCTTTTGTCCATTTTCAACAATTTTCCCTCTAGAAATTTTCCCTTAGAAAAATAGGCAGAGACAAAGTTTCTTATCTCACTTTCTTTTTGCAGCATAACCGTGAGCGTTCTGAGGCTTTGCAGTAAATGGAGTGCGGTGAGCGTAAGAGTGCTTACAGGTCCCACGGACAATCTCTGGCCGCTCCTTCACCTCTTCCTCATCAGAATTCACCTCCTCTCCTCTCCACTTTCTTTTTCACACCCCTCATCCTCAGCAGGCCTAAGGACGACCTGGAAGGCTGACCGCTTCACTTAGAGCAGAGTCCTCAGAGGCCCAGCTGCTGTTTAAGGTACAAATGGACAGATGTAACAGCCACTCCAACTTAGTTCCTTCTTTATCTCTTTCTTTCTCAGTTTCTCTTCATTATTCTCATCCTTCACTTTCCCTATATCCTCCCCTCATTTCCCTTTTTCTCATTCACCTTTTTGACTTCCTTCTCATCTCCCTGCAGACCATTTCAGACCTGTTTAGGTATGCATCATCAAGTGCACATTTAGAGATGTAAGAAAATTGATTGTTCCTCCCTTGCCTTCATCTCCACCTTCTAATCTTTGGCATGTACTCCCCTGCAAAAGGCAGATGCTACCACTTTTTTTTCCTCACCTCTCTCGTTTCACAGATTCCCCTGGAGCATAACAGTCACTGCTGACATCTGTGACATACTCCACGGTCATCATTTCACAAGAAATGAGCTTACATGTGAGCATATGTAGGTGTCTAAGTACTTTAATGCGTATTTCCAGTTTGTGTAAATGTATGAGTCAGAGAGTTAATTTGAGAGATCCACGCAGTTGTGTGCAAGTCTGTAAACAAGTTAAATTAAGTGTGTGTATAATTGGACACCCTTGAACAAAGTGCATGTGTAAGTATTTTTTTATACAGTATGTTTATGTGTATTTATCTGACTTAGGGCTCTATTTTTCTGCAACAGGGGGCATAGTAAGGGTGGGTGGGGCGGATCATTATTTCAGGGAGGAAAACATGGTGAGCAGGTGGAGTCAGGGCTGGCTTTAGTTGTGTCCAAACAAACCAGCTCTTCTCATCCCCTTTAAAGAACAGAGTGGAAACCTGACTGACTGATGTCAGGACATGAAGAACCTGTATATGAGAGGAAAGATTCTTTTCCTGTATCTTCTTCTTCTGCCAGCTACTGTATTTACACCATTCCTAGAATGACAGTGACAAAGCTATTTATTGTGGAAGTACTGCACACGAATATCCACCCAGTAGTCTGCTGATATCATTGACCAGCCTTTGCGCATGGAAAAAAGTATCTGGTCCAGTAACCAGCAGCAATTATATAGTGTCATTTACTTACAACCACATCCATTATGCGAAATCTACGTGGTCATGTATATAAATGCTTCACAGTTTTTAAAATAATACAATAAAATCATATTGTGACCAATGTGTTTGTGGTGAAACTGACAGTGGTTTGCCAGAGCGCACAGCCAGTGGATGTGTTGTTCACTTTATCTTCAATCCATCATAAAATGCAAAAACAGATACAAAATATATCCTCTCAGTAGTAACAAAGGTATGTCTGTGTTAAACTTGTTTGTTTTAAGCAACTGTAACTTAACAGCCACAGCAGCCACAGTGAGGTCGGACTGACTGTACCTGCTGCTTAGTAGGATTAATGGAGACGTCTGCAGGGTGCTTGTTGTTTTTCTTGGCTGCTTTCACGTGTTGGTATGTGTAAGGTGGATCTGGATTCCCAAACACCAGCTGCAGATCACCTCTGGCTGCATCCTATAAGTAGACTACAGATGGGGGCGTCCTGACGCAGCATCCTATAAGTAGACTACAGATGGGGCGTCCTGACACACGCCAACACTGTTTGACGATATCCATAGCTATAGCGACATACTGAGAACTAGTTTACTTATCTTATTTAAAACTACTCTTCATGGTAAATTATTCAGAGTGAATTCCACCAGATCAGCTGTGGATTTAAGGATGAATTTTAAGTCGGTGTGGCCATGAGAATTCACGTGGGACACTGTGCTGCCTAATCAGCATACACACAGCCTCAAATGCGCCTCTCCTTCCACCTCAGCGTATACGCAATCATTCATGGTGAGAAAATAGCAAACCCATCAATGCGCAACAAAAAGTAGACATGCGCCTGAAGAAAATTGCATAATGTCTGTGAATGGCATGATGCAGAAATTGCGCTGACAAGAAAACAGAGCTTGTAGAGTACGCATGTGTGCTTATGTGTGACTGTGATCTGCATGCATTGCTTCAAGATTTGCTGACAGACGTGTGTGTGGATACATGTATTTTGCCTTTCACTTGGTGCATTCTCAACTTTCTTCAAGGTTTAAGGAAACTAATAAATCAAAGCAATGTGCCTTTGCAGAGAGCAGACTTTACTCTGTGTCTTCTGCTGTTGGAACAGATTAAAACAGAGGGCCAAGTTGACAGTCTGAGCTGCAGCATTAGCATAGATCACTAGAGCGTAAGCTTTGAACCTTCAAGTGATTGTGCACTCACTTCCAAAATGCTGATGTCCATTTTTATTTCATCACATCATGAGCACAGGACACTTTCTTGTAATTCTCAATTTACTGGGTGGAATAAATTTCCATTATCTCCAAGCCTTAGCCGCCTCCTCATTTAATGGCTGGGTGCAGGAGATGAAGGCACAATTAGTTATAAGATGCAAAAAAGGAAAGAAACACAAATTGGGCATTTTACTGAATAGCATCCTTGAACAGCACCTGCTATTTTGTGAATTTGAAATGTAACTAGTTTATAATAACAATCATCATCTTTGCAAAACAATATAATGATATAGTGTATAATTTTTGTTGTGAAAATCATTTAATACTGGTTTTGATACCATTTTACTCACCGACATGTGAGTAAAAGTGCATCTGGGAACAGGTTGAGATTTTTGCTGTCTCCTCCACTTTACTTGAATAATCCTAAGTACAGCAGGTCAAAGTTTAACTGGGAAGTTGGTCTCTATACTGTTACCAGTGTTTATAGCTGTTACGACGAGCTGTGTGTGAGTTGTTTAGGACCCAGTAAATATGCAGAGTCGAACCCAGGCTAGACAAGAAAAACGTATTTAATGCTCCACGAAACCAAACAAAACAGAGCCGGTCTCGTCCGCTGATCTTGGGGCAGCTGGGCACACTGAGTTGACTGGACTACTGTCTCCCGGGGTGAATGAGAGGCGTTGCTCGCTAAATAAGAACAGAGAGAGAGTTTAAGAACAAGCAGCAGGTATGGTATAGATTGTTTCTGGTAGTCACTCTGGGGACCTGAACAGCTGAGTGCGCCGCAGGCCCAGGGAGTAGTCCAGAAACAAAAAGTAGTCCAAAAACCAAAAACTCCTTTAAACGTGAGAAGGGCATGAAAACCGATACCACAGAACAATGCGCAATAACAGTTCACAATGTTGCAAAGGAGCGCAGATCAAACAATGGTCCATAAACTTGAGGCCTTGACATGAACATGAAACGTAGTTACCAACAAGATAACACATAATAATCTGGCGACGAGGACGCACCAACGCTGACCTTATATACTGCTCCGATGATTGAGAGCAGGTGTGCCTCGTCACCTGGAATGCACCCTCACCTGTGCGGGGGCGGAGCTGCTGGAACTACCTGTGCCTGCTACCGAGGTACATGGGGCGGCCCGGGTCACGTACGTAACAATAGCTGTCTGGGTAATCCTTTTCCCACATTGCTGTCAGTGGCACATTTGCCATTTCCACATTATTCTGCTCATTTTCTGCCCTGACTTCCCCATCCACCAGTCCGAGGTTGTTTCAAACCAGTCACCTTAGTCTCACCTACCTGCAGCCCCTAATTCTTAATCAGCCACTTCTTATATGCACTGTGTATCAGACGTGCCTACTAAAAGTACAGTCAAAATAACTTTCTCTTTTATGAATATTTGCTCTGTATCACTCTCCTCTCTATGGTGGTCCACATGACAAACTAATTGAAGCATATGCTTCATACTGCTCTGTCAGCCTTGCAGGGCAGAGTTCACCTTTATTTAACTTTGACAACATTTTTATGGGGGTGTGTTTCATCAGTATAATCATATTTAGTACATTTTTACTCTGCCAGACTGCAAACTGTAGCATTACTTTCATACACTATTTATAATTTGCAATTACACTGATTAAAACTTTATTACTCAGATCTGAGCGCTGATATTATTCTTTTTTGGCTTGAGTGCAGGGAACATTTTGTTCATGTACAGCTTTGAGTCTTCTTGGGTAAGTGTCTAAAAGCTTTGCACACCTGGATTAGGGCAGTTTATCCCATTCTTCCTGGCAGATCCTCTCAAGCTCTGTCAGACTGACTGGGAAGTGTAAGTGAACTGCCATCTCCATGGCTCTCACAGATGCTCTGTGGTTTTAAATCTGGATTTCAGCTCAGCTACACAAAGAGAGTCAGAGACCTGAAGCCACTCCAGTGCTGTCCAATGCTTCGGGTCATTGTCATGCTGAAAGGTCATGTGCATTTCTGAGCAGGTTTTTCTCAAGGACATGTCGGCCGCTTTATTTACAACTACAGCTGCTCAGCAGTGGGGAGCAATGAACTACATTTTGCAGTAGTTTGCCGGCAGTTCAACTACATTAATGTTTGCTTAGTGATTCAAGTAGTTGAATTAGTTTTTGCCATTTTTTGTGTAGTTAACTACTGAAACTGCAAATAGTTTGGGGCCATAAAAGGAAAGGAATGATTTCTTGATCATCATTAGTTAAAAACTGTTTTAATTGTTAAGACTGACAGTGCTTTTTCTAGGTCAGTGCTAAAGTCAGTCAAATGGTCTAAAAAGTGCAAGTTATTGTTATTATTATTATTTCAGTTAATACAAAATCCAGAGTTAACAACAAAAAACCAACCCTTGTGAAAAGCCCAAGGGATTGTTTTGTTCAGGGCTCAGACAATCGATTCAACTGAATGGCAATTTTGCTGGCATGTGACTTTTTGTATTATATTTTGTAATAATTTTGTATCAAAGGTACATAGTTCTTTTTTTTTTTCAAAGTAGTTAGAACCACTTTTTCTCAGTAGCTTTAGTTAACCAGACTAGATTTCTGCCTTCTTCCAATCTGAAGTAATTGATGGCTTGCAAAGCTACAGTTTCAAAGTAGCTTTCCCAACACTGCAGCTGCTTTTTTCTGGCTCAAACTGTCATAAAATACAAAATAGACACAATATAGTATATCCCTGTGGTAGGAGCAAATATATGACTTTGTGGAAACTGTAGCTAAATACTGTAGTTAGTGACAGCTGAGCTCTGACTGACTATTAATAATGCCTGTACCATGAGCTGGACATCTGCAGGGTATTTCTTATTTACCACATTTGCTTTCCTGTGATATTTTGTGTGCCGATAGGTTAATACTCTATGTGGATTTGGTGGAATTGGTGCTGGCTGGAGCACATGTCCTGAACACAGCACCCCCAGGTTGAAAGAAGAACCCCACCGCCACCCCCCAAAAGCACAATGTAACTTGCACACTTGGTTGCAGGATAGCATTTTATGAATGGAGTTTGGCTTGTGCTTGGAAAGTATCAGGCCTTTGGGCAAATACAGCTGATGACCCCTGTTCTAAAGTGTGTAAGTAGAAGCTATTTACGAGCCAAAACAAAGTAGCATTGCAGCTTTGCAAGTACTTACTGCAGCTCAGTATTTTCACTGTTGAGTGATCAGTGCAAATAGATGCTTACAAAATCGTTCTCTGAAAGTGAGGCTGAATCACTGACAGGTACAGTAGGTGCAGAGAGTATACGGTACAGTTTTTGCTGTTTCTCAGAAAGAATACTAAATAAGACTTATTTGTGATGGTGAGAAATTGGCAGTGGCTACTGGAGAGGAAAGTGTGATGGAAACACACATCCTCTGGAAGGCAGACTGCCATGTGTGACTGTGTGCCTCCTGCCCATTAAGCTGAACTTATCGCAAACAACACTTACTCACAAACACATACACACACAAACCAATATGTAAACACCAACACACACACACATTGTATCACTCAAAAGCCAAACACAAAATATTCAAAATGTACATATTCAAAAAGCAGCAGAAACAGTTGATGCATTCCATTAATTAGATAATAATCTATTTGAAAATGGACCAATTGTACCGGTGGTAGAAGAAGGACACAGGCTGTTTACTTCACATAAGTAAAAGTAGCAGTACCACAGTGTAAAAATACTCTGCTGCAACTTTGAAAGTCCTGCATTCAAATAAACTAATAAAAGTATTATTGTGCTGTACATACAGCTGGGTAGCCTGTGAATCAGGGATCAATAAAGTCTTATACTCTGATAAATAACTAGTAATGAAAGTTATCAAATAAATGTAGTGGAGTAAAAAGTACAAAATTTGCATCTAAAATGTAGTGAAGTCAAAGTATAAAGTAAAATACTTACTGTAAGTACAGTACTTGTGTTACTTTCCACCTCTGCAGAACGCAAATCATTAAATTGAGCTAATGTAGCGTTCAGATTGTTTTAAATTCATATCACATCTCTGTCTCCATGATTTGCATATCTATATCCTTACACTTTTTTTTTCCTCACACAATGGTTTCAGTTGCTGTGTGTTTTTTGATTCTTCACTTTCACCCAGTTTTTATCCTGAAGCATCAAATACAGATTTTATACAGATGCCAAAGATGCTGAAAAAATAGTTACTGAAAAAAAAAAAAATCACAGCTCAAACTGCTTAAAGTAAGACAGTATATACACTTGACCACTACTGCAGTGATTCTGTAACAGTGTTTGAGGGTGGCTATGTTTTCACCTTGAACATTGGCAGTTAGCTTGGTAATATGCAAAAACCGAGTAGGCGGGAGAAGGTGAGAACTTCTATCTATGCTGAACTCACAGTGCAAGGCTGATTTTTGTCCCCCGCAAGCAACGTTATCCATTTTAGCCCAGTATGTACTGAACTCACAGTGTGGAATTAATGATACATATCAATGTACAACACATCATCTAAAGAATGATAGGCATTAGGGAAAATATTTTTTAAACTTGTAGTAAGAACAGCTCAGTTAAAAGTTTCACTTTGGTTAAATGTGTTATTTCTTTTACTCTGTCAGTGTAGTATAAAAAAACTCAAACTGGCAAAAAATGTGAATGTAGCCAACAGATTTACTGGAGAGCCACAAAACAAACGTCAAAGATACAGTTTATGCAGAGCGAAGGCTCATTAGACAGGATCTGAGTTTACACCTACCTCACTCTGAAATTTGAATGCTTCCTGAATTTGAATGTGGCTTTAACTCTTAACTAAATTGTGACTAAGTCCAGTGGTGTTAGTGCCTAAAAGTGAATGTAGTAAGCACATCATTCCTTTATGTTGCTGTAATTATTGCAGCATCTGATTTTTATTGCAGTCAGAAGTCTACAGTTGTTGCACAGTTCAAGTTCCTCAAACTAATCCACAATAATTACACAATTAATAATCCCTGTTTAGCTTTTCTGCTTCTTTGCCCTTTAGGTTCAGACTATATTTAAAGATGCCTCTAAAAACAACCTAAGTCCAAACCAAAGTCTTGATATGACATGGCACATTTTTATCTGTCACATGTCAACTTGTTATTCTATGACTGTCCATAGTTTCAAACTAAAAAAACCCAATTATCTTTCAGCACATTCCATACTGTTGAGTTATATAAAAAAGAGGGGGTGGCTTTTTCAAATTAAACAGTTATTACATTTTATGACTTTAATGGCATTACTTTCTCCCACTTATTTCAGTTATTTTTTCTGCCTTGAAAATGTGATATTTTAAATTGGCTTTTACATTTCCATCAGTGGTTGATACAATGAAATATTTTTATAGCACATATCAATTTTTTTAAACTAGATAGTGATGTCTTTGGATGACACTGTTGATGCCTGATTTTAGGATTATTTACACACAAAAAGTAACCGAAAGGTTTTTCCTCAAGAAATGTACAGTAATTTTGCCAGGGTCAAACGGACAACACGCAGACAGCCTTGGGACATTAGAACCCAACAAAACCCCTGAAAAATGTATATTAATGAGAATAATGACATGAACAATATGAGTAGAGTACACTCATACACTGTTGAATCACTTCAGCGCTTCTCTTACAGAAGCAGTATGGTATTTATGATTTATACAAAACCTTGAAGGCAGTCGCTAGAGTGGAAATCTTTACTACAGCTGAAAAATCCTCCTACAGTTACAGCCTGCACAGCAGTTTATATACCGTGGTTTAGTATTTGTCTTTGGGTTGGGTTTTAACATAGATTAAATACCATTCAGCAGCCAGCTGGAAAACCCTAGATGGATTGATCAGTCAACACAGATGTGTTGTATAATAGCTGTTTTTTTTTTTATATATATAATTCATTACCTAACTGCTGCTTGGTCCAAGGATTCTTCAGTCTTGTATAACCTTTGCAACACTTAATAGCAAAGTGTTTTGGTCATTTGTCATAAAAGCTTGTATGAGTCCTGGAGTCCTAAGCCTGACTAGTGGTCCCTTGAGGCTACAATTTACATTACAACCCACAATATAAAATTGGTTGAATGGAGCAACAACAAGCTGCCAATGTTGCTAGTCTTTGGAGTTTTGGAGCTAATGTCAGTGACAAAGAGATTACATTTCTGTGACCGCTTCACAGTAATAGCCATTTGGGGTTTTGAAAATGTAATGCTTTCACTGTGAAGGAGCAGCACCAGTAAATGGTTCTTTAGCATTAGCAGTTAATGCTCCAGCATAAACAGCTACACAAGAGGTGACCACCGTAAACTAAAGTGACAGGAGTTTTCACCAGAGGCCAGAAACATTTCAGTGTGTCTACATTTGTTAAATCTCAGGGATGAACATTACTGTAACTAGAAGAGCAATGTGTTTGACTCCTTACCGGCTGTCATAGCTCGCCGTGTGTCAAGTTGGTTGTACTGACTGCCAGCTAATGGTCTCCCTGTTAGTTTTGAAATAAGGTTACTGGAAGCTGTTTTTAAAAGTAGGGATGCATGAAAGATGAACTGAGTGTGGACACTAGGACAACAGGAAATGTGACGTCTGTCATATGGAATGATCCGGATTGTATTTACAGGGAGAGGAGTAAAAATCATCTGCTTTAAGGTAAGTCAGGACTGACAGTGTGTTCATGTTTATGATTGATTTGCTATTGTAAACACTTGGTAGGCTGCCTGTTATCAGTAAGTGGCAGATGTCAATCATGATTAAGCTATGGCACAGCAGCAGCTGTGGATGGATGGATGACTGGCGTGTTTACATGTTGTTGAGTTTGATTCATTTCCTCGTGACAGAAAACTGACTGAGTGACCATCAGTCCTGTCTGATACAACTTTGGACACTGCAGTCAAATATTTGCAAGTAAACTTTACTGCAAAGCGGCAGGACTCGCATGCAGACAGTTTGTTTTCTTTGGTATCTTATCTTAAACATTTACTCGCCAGCAACAGTTAAAAGCAGTTTGGTTCAATCACCGACTAGTCAGAGCATGGATCCAATGGTGAGAATCAACACTTCCATGATCAGAATCCTCTGGTGTTGTAAAACACGGTGCATGTGCTGCAGATGCTTTAGCACTTGGGTAAAGTTACTAAGTAACTTTGAACTTATGGATGTAAAAGTACACAAGTGACAATGACTGGGAGCTGGGGATGGATGGATAGGAGGAGGTTCTACTGAAAAAGTTTTTTCTACTACTCAGAGGAGATCTACCCATTCATTATCTATACCGCTTATTCCTGAATAGTGTCAGAGGTAGGGCCCACCCTGGACAGGTCGCAGTAGGTCACAGGGCTGACATGTAGACAAACAACCACACACACCCACACTCACTCCTAGGGGCAGTTCAGAGTTGCCAATCAACCTAAGCTGCATGTCTTTGGACTGTGGGGGGATGCTGGAGTATCTGGAGAGAACCCATATAGGCACAGGGAGAACATACAAACTCCACACAGAAAGGCCCCGGATCGACCGGGTCAAACCCAGAACCTTCTTTGTGAACTATGAACATTTATTGTGTGAACTGAACTTTGAGCTAGCTCTTACTAAGTGTTTCCAAGACTCAAAGAGTGGTGTCAAGGCACCTATTTCCGTTTGACAATGACAGAATGAAAGGCAGAAACTTTGGTCTGAAAGCGGCAAAGAGGAAAATTTGTGCTCCAGTAGATGGAAAGGGTGCATGCTTTTAACATTTTACATTTAGGTATTTATTGTGACTAAGTGAAAAAAGTAGCCTTACTGTGGTGCGAGGCATAAGACTAAGGGGTTACCAAGTTTTAGGGATTCACTTCTGGGACCATAAATGTCCAAAAGAAGCTGCTCCACAACTCTGTCTCTTGATACTGTAACTAATACAAAGACAAAGGTAATAATCAAGGAAAGATTAGACATGATCATAGCGCTTGTAGATGACAACACTAAAATCCTGGGACAGTTGCTGGGATTGGCCTTGACCAAAGTCGTGGACAAACTGACTGACAATGAGTCAGTGAGACACAAGGACTGTCTCCTCCCCTGTGCCATCACTCTCTTGAACATGTTTGTCTGCCCCAGTGCAATAATTTTTTAAATAAAACCATTGTATACAGTTATCTAAAAGCTCTTCTTCTGCCACAATGTGTGTGTAGATAGTTTTGTTTTTTTATTATTTAAACTCATATTTTTTTTGTTGCCTTATAAAGAACACTGACACTGTACCTGAGTCAAATTCCTTGCGTGTTCAACATATCTGGCCAGTAAATTTGATGCTGCTATCACAGGATAATGACAGATGACCTACTGTATATGGTCATTCAGGTCTCCCTTGAGTTGCTCTGTTAGCCGGCAATGGAGCGGGGTTCAGGTGAACCCATTGTTTTCAACACCAGAAACTGGACCAAAGTGATCCCTCAACCAGCCGACCAACGCTGCCATCCCTAGAAACACGTCACTAGCATGGCAAAAAAAAAAAGAAAAATGTCACACCATTGTTCATATTATTATTTTTCAAACATATTTCAAACTGCAAAACACTGTCAGTCCAGCGCTACTCCTTTCAGAAAATTTTCATTTCAAGGGTCATTATTTCATTCTATTGTCCTTTTGTCTCTTGGGTCCTTGTCTCTTCTTTGTCTTCTAGTCATCCCTCCTCTTTTACTTAATCAGCCCTACAGTGGAATTAATTGATTATTTGTTTGAACAAACAAATAATCAATTAGTCTGCATTAGGCCAGAATTGGTGCTACACAGCTCCATTACATGTGATCGAGCCAATGGAGAGCAGCATAGAGACTTTGCAGAAATATAATAATGGCTGAAGATAATACCAACCAGGCCCTGAGAGAGACATGCTGTTTGTTCTGCTGTTATTAGCCCTCCAAAATAAGACGAAGGTGGTTTTGTCCCGGTGAAGAGAAGGAGAGCGTGATTATGATGGAGAGGGTGATGCTGGCTCAGTGTAAAGAGGCCACAGAAGAGAAATTTGAAGGTGTTAAAAAAGTGATGGAATAATCTTGCTCTTGGTCGTCTTCATCCTCATCTTCCCACTCACAGCTGCCACCACTGCAGGAACAGAACATGTTGTACTGAGAGCTGACATTTAAATTTTCATCTTGACTGATGCGACAGCAGCAGAGTTGCCTTTATGTATATTAGGATAACTATGGAAATGTCTCAGACCATAATATTATTACTACCTTGAAAATCACTGGGTTTATCTTACCCTTTCTTTACATTTTCTCTTCTTCGTCTTTATCATCACTATTGCAGTATTATTACCACAGCATTCTACTCAGCCTTTTCTTTTTATTGCCTTCTCCTATCCCTTTTCTTTGTCATCATTAATCTACCATGCTCTGGTCTCATGTTATTCCCTCAGCTTATCATCTCCGCTTCAATCATTACTGTGCTTCATCCTGCTATTTCTCTATCATCACCTCTACTCCTGCACCACAGAAATCACTACTCCACTCTCATTACTATTTACCATTCCTTTTACATTTTCTCTTCATCTTCCCCGTCTCCTCATCTCCCATCACTGCCATCAACCCCTGGCTGTGTTCCTTGCCTTCATCATCCCCATCATCACCTTCATCATCTCCCTCACAGCGGAGCAGTATTTGTATGTGTTGGACGTACTGTACTCTATAATGGCTGTATGCTAATGCAGCAAAAAGCTGCCGAGCATTAGAGTGGACCAATTTCAGGAGTGCTTGGCCACGTTTTATTACAGCTCATAAGCCCAAGGTCAGCTGTGTACTGTAAGATGAAGAGGCAAGAGGGTCCCGTGCAGCACTTGAATCATTTATCAGCCCGCTCCAGTCTGCTCTGCCCCTCTTTCCCGTTACCTCCCTCTCATGTTCAAGCACAGTTCACATGCAGTTCCCTACCTTTAATATAATTGATGTCCTCACCCTTTTCATCCTGTCACATTGTCTCCCCATAGTCTCTCCCCATATCATTATCTTTCTGTCATGTTTCTGTGTACATTTTCCCCCACTGTACTCATCATCTCTCTTTCCTCACTTTTTCTATCTTTTTTCCTCTCTGTGCTTAAACTGATTCAGTGCACCCCCCACTTTCCTCTGTAATTTTTTCATGACTTTTTGACTTTACTGGCATATTTTTAGCATAAAATGCATTGAAAAACAATTATATAAGATTTACTTTCAAATGTCAACTGGTGTTTTAAAATGGTATGTTATTAAACTTGCATACACTTTGACAGTTCATATATTGTGTGCTAAATGACTCTCTCTCTCTCTCTCTCTCTCTCTCTCTCTCTCTCTCTCTCACTTCACTATAGTAGGGTGCAAAATAAAAGTAGGAACAGCATACACCAAAAAGCACAACAAAGTAGCTGGCATTGTGTACAGAAACATCTGCAGCGAGTATGCCATAGACCCTCCCAGCTCCAGATGGGCAGGTAGGTACTCGCCAACCCACCAGACATCATGGCAGTACACAAGGAACAAAAGGCAGCAGTGGTAGTAGATGTAGCAGTCCCAGGTGACAACAACATCAGGAAGAACAAATATGAGAACTTGATAAAGTACTGAGGCCTAGAAAAGGGAACTGGAGAGGGTGTGGAACATGATGGCCAAGGTGGTCCCAGTGGTGGCAGCAGCATTTGGTGCTGTTGGGAGAGTGGCTCCAATAGATCCCGGGAGTGACAGAGCTCTCTGCCCAGAAGAGTGCAGTGCTAGGAACAGTTAAGATGCTGCACAGAGTCCTCAAACTCCCAGGCTTCTGGTGGAGGATCCGAGGTTGAGGAAGACACACACCACCTGCAGGGTTATAATCACTAATTTCAAAATACTTTGAACAAAAACCTGATTAATTTTAGACTGTTTTAAGTATCATAATCTATTCATAGCCAACAGAGCCATATCATCTGCAAAAAGCAGACGGGCAGATTTAATCAGAGTGTCTCCAATAGATCCCGGGAGTGACAGAGCTCTCTGCCCAGAAGAGTGCAGTGCTAGGAACAGTTAAGATGCTGCACAGAGTCCTCAAACTCCCAGGCTTCTGGTGGAGGATCCGAGGTTGAGGAAGACACACACCACCTGCAGGGTTATAATCACTAATTTCAAAATACTTTGAACAAAAACCTGATTAATTTTAGACTGTTTTAAGTATCATAATCTATTCATAGCCAACAGAGCCATATCATCTGCAAAAAGCAGACGGGCAGATTTAATCCATTATTAATGTGAAAATATTTAATAGTGCAGCTTTAACCAGTTGTTTTATTGGTTTAAATCTAACAATATTTGTGATGCAGGATGCAAACACTGTTCTCCAGTGTCAGATTTCTGCGTGCTGTTTGTCGAGCTGCTGGCTGACTCGGCTGGCAAAGATCCAGTCAGCAATTACTTGTCTTCCTACAATTATGTGCATTTAGCACAGTAAACTAGTAGTGTGTAAACCTATTGTGTAGATGAAAATTAAAATATTACAAGAATAGATGGTTTAAATAATACAAAGGTATTCTAGTTAAAGTGTATTCTATCTATTTAATGTATGTTTCTTTTTCTTTCTTTTTCTACTGTAGTCTTGCGCTCACACTTTAACTCCAGCTACACCTTCTCTATTACCTTTTCTTTTTTTTTTTTTTGGACAAATCTATGTAGGGAGCACAAACATCTCTCATCTTTTTTCACTCAATGCTCTTGTTTCCCCTTTGTAATTTACCCTCATTCTTCTTCTCTCCTTCTGCCTCCCTCTCTGTGTCTCTATCTCTGCAGGGGGTAGTTAGTGTGATGTCGCTCCACTGCAGCCATATCACAAGATGAAGCAACACACAGCATGCGTGTTTTTGTGAGGGAGAGTGTGAGAGGGTTTTTTTTTCTTGGTGAAATCAAAGGGTTTGTATGGCCTCAGGAGTGGGAATGGACAAAAAGATTGTATCTCTTTGAATGTGCATACATGATGTATAAGGCGATTGTGTACATGCAGTATGTGTGCTAGGCGTGTGTATGTGCATGTGTAAGTGAGAAAAAAATCCCTCCTTGTGACTGATGGAGGGTAAAGAATATGTGTCTGTGCCTGCATGCATGTCATTTCATTGGTCTGCCACTTTTCAGAAGTGACACTGAGAAAGCTCGACACTGAATGTGCAACAGAAACAGAGGGTGAAAGAAACATGAGACATGAGAAAGAGACGGAGCGGGTGAGAGAAGGGGAGACAGGGTGCTGACACCTTGGTTGGCCAGGTGCCATTTCTCTTTCCAGGAGGTCGTTTGGAAGCTCATCTTCTAAATGGCTGCTTCGATTCTTCAGTTCCAGCCATCTTGTAATTACTATTACTGTCATGGCTAAAGCTCAGGCGTAATAGCTTGTAGTCTCTGCTGCTGAATGACTTAACACAAGTGAGAACATATCCCGGTGCAAACCCCAGCCTCTTCACCTTCATTGTGATCCTCTTCTCACACTGTGTCCACACTAAGCTAAATATAATGCTGCTGTATGAAAATAGTGTGTCAACACTAGTGTTTTTTCTTTTTTTAGATAGTTATGCAAAGGGCCGTCCCTGGTAGGCTAGCGGTTAAGGCGCAGCGCTCTCGGTGTTGCATCCCAGGTTTGAATCAGTGTTGCATCAGGAAGGGCATCCGCCGTAAAACACGTACCAAATATCAAAATGCAAGTCAACAGTGTGACAGTTCGCTGTGGCGACCCCTAAATGGGAAAAGCCAAAAGTGACTTTCTTCATGCTGTTAGGTATTTTTAGTCAGATAGATATTGGTCAGATACTTGTTGTATTAGAAATGTTTAGAGTAGACAGGATGTCTAGTTAGGCATACTCATGAATGCTGCAGGTTGCTTATGGTCAAGGATAACTAGAGAGAAAAGTTGATGACTGTCAGCAGACAGGATGTTTAATATTATTATTATGACGTGTATAACTGTAGTCATAGCCATAATATGTTTTTATATTTAATATCACGACATGTTACTAGAAGTCTGTGAGAATGTTTTTAGTTACACACCACTTAATCAACAGACACACACACATTGATTTGCTTCATGTTTTGACTACTGCTATGACCAGCTGCAAAGCTGG
>NW_018127892.1:1248757-1286186 GCF_001952655.1 Monopterus albus | reverse complement strand
GCTATCTTCTTTGTTTTTTTTTTAGTTTAGCCAGTCCTTCATTCATTTATTATTTCTTCTACTCAGCCAATCATGAACATTTCCTTGTCCCCTTCCTCCTATCATAAGACTTCCACGACCTGGTCTCTGGTGGTATTCTCTCACTTTATCTTCTCATCTTCTTTCATGATATTCTCATTGTTCTAATGATATGTAATTATAGCAGCAATCTGACCTAAACTCCATTTTGTATTTCTAAACTACCACAGATTTCAGATGTATCTACTCTGAAGACATTTTTTTTGTTTTTTAATGAGAGAATGCCAATTTAGTAGGTGTAAAGGAATGGCTGAATAATAAGAGGGACACGGAGGCAGGCGAAGAGGCAGCTGCAACTCTTCAAACTGAGAAAATGAGCCATAGTTCTTCATTTTACATGATAAACTTGTTCCTGTAGAAGCTATTTTATACCAGAGTCAGTACAAAGACATCATGTCAAACGGCTCCCAGTGACTTTGTTAAATTCTAAGTGCATGAGGGTCAGACTGAATTCAGCACTAACTTTCAAACATGGTCAACATGTATTAAAGACACAGAAAGTTTCTCTATCATGAACTTTTTTTTGAAACTACAAGAAAAAGAAGAGAAATGGTAAGTTCAAGCTTAAAAATATAAAACTATATAAAATATATTTACTTTAAGTTAATGAAAATAGATTAGTTGATTTCACAGAATTCCTATATGATGAGTCACAATGCAGATTTCATTAAATCGAATTAAAAAACATTTTATTTCATCAATCAAATCTAATCAAAATCAGTGTAAGCTGTTTAGGATACTTTAAAAAGAAACAAATGAAATTCCCCAGTCCCTTTCCCAGCAGCCACTGCACTAACAATGTGGCGAGTCTGTGTCTGTCCTGCTGTGATGCTCTCATTTCCTGTTTGGTGATTCGGTCCCATGACCAGCAGGTGATATAGATGAGAGTTCAAACAAACTAACAGTTTGGTGATTGAATATAACAAATAAATGAACTTGGAATCAATATCTGAATGAAATGTGTAAATGTAAATGTGTATTAAATGTGTAACCAAAGCCAAAGCAAACTCCAGGTGTTCACTGTGCTAACTTGGCACAGAATTCATGTACGATGAGTCACAGTGCAGATTTCATTAAATCGAATTAAAAAACATTTTATTTCATCAATCAAATCTAATCAAAATCAGTGTAAGCTGTTTAGGATACTTTAAAAAGGAACAAATGAAATTCCCCAGTCCCTTTCCCAGCAGCCACTGCACTAACAATGTGGCGAGTCTGTGTCTGTCCTGCTGTGATGCTCTCATTTCCTGTTTGGTGATTCGGTCCCATGACCAGCAGGTGATATAGATGAGAGTTCAAACAAACTAACAGTTTGGTGATTGAATATAACAAATAAATGAACTTGGAATCAATATCTGAATGAAATGTGTAAATGTAAATGTGTATTAAATGTGTAACCAAAGCCAAAGCAAACTCCAGGTGTTCACTGTGCTAACTTGGCCTCAAGCCTACATAATTTAAATTTTTAAGTGGTGCAATGATCATTAACCTAACTACACACCTAGAACAAGAGTGTCTCTATATTGCTGACTGGGTGGAAGTGATTGGGGTGTTTCTGGCCAGAGTGATACTCTAGTCCTGGGTACCGTGACTGTGCATATTCAGACCAACAGCCCTGTAGTACAAATGGAAAGCTCTGCCCTGGTGGAGACATCTAGCCATTGGTTTCACTGAGACGGTGAAATTTAATACAGGAAAGTCAGTTAAGTTTTAGATCTATGAGTTCCCAGGCTTGCCAAACATCTGTGGATAGGTTTATAACTATGCCCCCTGGAAGGATTTTACACTTCTGTAAATTTTTATGATCAGTCAACAGACTGGCCTCATTCAGTGAATGAGGGGAGCCTTAGTGAGGACCAAAATGGAGAAGAAAGATGCACTGTCATAGGCAAAGCGATCTTAGTGTGGGTGTGCTCAGTAAAACAACAACAACAAAACCAATTAAGCAAGGCTTGGTCAGAAAAGCGAAGCCTCAATGTATAGCTGAAGTGATGGATTCTGAGGTGAGAGAATCAGCCACTTGCTGTGAGACTGCAGAGCCCTGCTGTTTGGACCAGTCCTCACACCACAGGAGGTACACTCATCATCTCCTACTCTGCACCCACTTGCACAGTCTCACACACTCTGTTACATAGTCATACACACATCACCGTTTTCACAAACACAGACATACCTACTTCAAACACATGCAGTCTTCCTAATATACCCATCAGATGTAGACTCCCTCTCCCCTGCGTTGCCACCCACAGGGATGGCCAGGCTTGTTATCTCTCCATGTAGCTCACCCGCTCTCCTCTCAACTTTCCAGCACCCCTCAGAGACTAGAGTTCTCATTTGATAGCACAGCCAAGGACCAACCGCACCAGAGCACCGGGGCTCATACCGATGAAGCCGGGCTATCTAGGCCAGAGTAAGCTCACACTTTTATCAAGCGCTCTCTAATTAAAATTCACTGATACTGTAGGTTTTCAGTCGTGGGGGAGAGGGGAGCTTGAAAGAAAGCCTTCTATAGATAGAACGAGAAGAATGTCTAATTAAGGTTTCATTCTTCTGTGAGTCTGATTGCTCTGCATCATCCTCTCCTCTCATTTTCTCCAATTATGAAACCTGCACTGGCCTTTCTTTGGTCTGCGTGGGCTGGGGATTTATGTTGCCAGCACTGGGGTGTGAGGAGACTGACAACAATGCTGGTGAAAGATCTGCAGGGCCAAATGCGTGGGCAGGTGAGAGAAGCATGTGTCTGTGTGTGCGCACACTGAAGAGAACCAAAGAAATAATGGAGAGGGACAGCACATGCTGCGATTGTCCTTTAGAGTGACTCGGGTTGCATTTAACTCATAATAAGTTTAAATGTGCGCAAATATCTTTACAATGTGCTACAGCAGCTATATCAGCTAATATCAGCATGACACAACCACTTACACATGATCTTGTACAGGCTAGCATTATTAAGATACACTATCACTCTTCAATAACTGTAAGCCAGCTAGAAAAAAAAACAGGCATAACAACTGGAAACTTGTTGGCATGCCCACTCACCATAAACTACTAGCCAGATGCTTTTTCCAGAATTTGAGAACACAAAAATAATGATGCAACACGCCTTCACTTTGCCATCAGCACCACCATAATTAATGCAACCACCATCGGGTTTGCAGAAGCACCTCAGCAACTACGTGCAACAGCCAGCCAGTTTTACAATACATCCCCCTCCAGTGATCGACATAAGCTGAGGGCCTCAGAGCCTGAAGAGCAACACTACATGTTTGCATAACTTAACTTTATTATTTTTAAATCAGCTAAATCTGCACCAGAGATAAATTAATCAAATTCTGTTCATACACAGCAGTAACATGATTGGTAGACTTTCTGTTTTCAATCACTATGACTTTTAGTCATTCAGTGAGTCCTCTTTCTGCAGTTAATACATCTACCATTCAAGAGGAGTGTAGTTGTTAGTGTCCTGCCATATCACTGCAATCTAATCGCGCCACTCAATGGGGAACATCCAAATTGTTGTCACTTGAGTGGAAAGATGGTGAAGATTTTGGTACAAGCCAGGCAAATGTCAGTAAAACAGTGGGACCAATCTGAGTGACACAGTATGTTTCCCTTAAACACTAATTTAATATCAGATAATATAATATGACTTCCTGTACTAAACTCAAATCAACAATAATTTTAATATGCTTTAATTTATACATGTATTCAATAAATCTCTCAGCATTTTAATAATGCTTACTGAGTTCAATCAGGAAGACTATAATCTTCATCCATTACTCCCCCAGAGCCACAATCATTTTAATATTCGAATGGCAATTCTCTCCTGATTCGCAGTATCCAGTTGAGAAAATCTAATCGGACTGTATCTCTTACTGGCAAGCCAATCACTAATGAGCGTGCTTGTTATTAGCTCAGTTAGCTGCACCTGCGCTATGCTGTCTCCAAGTCCTCACGCTAATGCCCAACCAAAGCACCCAGAATGAATGTATGGTTTGTAATAGTACATAAAGTACTTATTCCCATAAATGTAGATGTTTTATCAAGAATGGTTTATACTACAGGTAATTTAAAGCAAAATGCAGCGGTCAGATGTATGCACTTTTACTGGGAGGTAGGACCATGCTACCATACATGATGGTTGAGCTATCAAAATCAAATAAAGACAATGAACAATTAGACAGTGCGTTACATTCAGAGTAGGATTCTGTGAGTGAAAGTGAATTCCATGTGCCAGAATTTAATTCTGTTAACCAGGAATGTTGGAACCTGATTTTCAGCCATGATAGCAGTGGATGGCAATGCCTGTCAATCTGTTTGCTCACTACTTGGGTCCTGACTGAAATATAAAAAATGTGTATAGACCACCATAGAACTACATGAATAACAACTATTCATGGTTCCCAGGGGATGAAACTTATTGACTCTGAGGATCCACTGACCTCCCCCTTTATTGTCAAGATGAGGTTGACTGTGGTTCTGACTGAAAGGTTTTGACTCTTACAGGACTGATGAAATTTGGTATGCACATTTGTGTGGAAGCAATGTAATAACTGGTGATCCCTTGACTAGCACCAACATTAGTGTCTAGTATTTTAGATTCCGACCAAACTAAAGACATTTCCATCTGCCCCAGCTGCCCACACACACTACTGTATTTGTCAGAACAAAGCTTCCTTCTCCAAACTACATTAATATAACCTCCTATTTATAATAAGTAAATGCAACAGCTGAATAAATCTACATGTGTTTTAATAAGGACAAATAAAATTTGCTCAGCTCCACTTATATCAGACGGGCTCTCATCTTATAAACCAAGCAGATCTCTCAGGTCTCAAGGCACCTACTGCACTTCTCTCATATCCCTGGAGCTCACTCCAAATCTGATGAGATTGTATCGAGCATGTATACACCTAAAAGCACATCTGGAACATCTGACCTGTTGATCTAAGACTCACATCCATACTGTTTGGTTAAAAGCAGAAGCAAGAACTTTCCACCCATGTTAATATATTCATGAAGCAGTTTCTCTGTTCTTCATATGCGTTGTTTCTTATTTTAGTTTTAATTGTTTTGTTTTAATTTACTACCCCCGTAAAGCACTTTGAATTGCACTTGTATAAATTGCTATAACTGTGAAATGCATTTATTACCGTAATAAAATTGGAGAAACAGTCTGCAGCTGTTTCTTCCTAGCATATTTCATTCAAACATTGTTGCATATTGTTCACCCGTGAGGCTGACTTCAGTTAGAATAAGCCAGTGCAACACCTGTAAACAATAAAAAAAACTTGTGAAGGTGATTTAACACATGGCTTTATCAGACATGCATGCATTCATTCCTAAGGTCAGACTGAGGACCTGCATTTAACAGGTGGAACATGGATATTTTAGGAAAATTTATTTGTAATTGTAATAATTTGTATTTCTGTGATACAAAGCCCTAAAACTCAAATGCTAAAAAACTTCCCTTAAACAGTATTTAATGCTGCAACATATATTTAAGCAGCTTCCTGGATTGGTCATGCTGTTAGCATGGCTGTAGTCCTGGCAATAGTTGCCATGAAATAAATAGAGTATACAAATTCCTGCCCATCTCAGAAAGGACTGGAATAATATTGGGAACCCCTTGATTTTCAACAAATGCCAGCATCAGGTCAAAGTCTGTCCAGGTCTTTGGTTGATGACCAAATAACTGCAAAACTAAAGGCACTCCCATCATTCTCAACTGCACTTTCAGTCAGAGACACCTGAAGAGAAACAGGAGGAAACTGACTATCCAAATTTGTTTTAGCTTCTACACCCAAATGATGTTTATGTCAGTGTAGTGTGGTTAAAACAAGACTCATTCACTATACAGTATATACAGTACACCTATCTAAATTGAAAATCATCCTCCAACCTACACCCTCCTCACTGTGAAATAACCCTCATTTTGTGGGTTTAGGAAAGGGTTGCTCATGTTCTCAAATTTAGAACTAAAATAAGATCACAGGAATAACATTTACATGAAGGGTGACTTTGTGCTATAAATTCAGCAGCTCTTATCTGCATGAGGAACTTTATTTCTTTAGTAATCATTTTATTAATACGTGATTACACTGTATCCCCTGGAATTTTTATTGTAAAAAGACCGATAGTCGTTTAATTAGACCTAAAGGGGATTGGAGCTGTGCTTTAACATGTTCCACTAGTGCAATGAATTATACAACACTGCTTATGAACTCATATGCCTGACATTACATAACCATGTGCCAATTATTCAGAACTTTGAGCTGTAAACTCACAGCCACAGTTTTCTCACATAATATCAGGAACAAAAAAAAAAGAAAAGAAAACATGAGTGTATATGTAGCCACAGAGAGAAGACAGAAAACACTCTCCACTTGACAGGCTCATCACACTCCACTGTAGTCGATAGGACCAGGCCCGGGTCCCTGTAAACCGGCAGGTCATCTGCAAGTTGAAGACTTTCTGTCATGAATTCTGGCCCCATGTTTATTTTATTTTTCATCTCTGGTATATACTTTCTGTTGTTAGCACTGCTGCCATCCTGACAGGCCCCTGGTGCAGATAATGCTGGAGCAATGCTGTTGTCCTGGTAACAAAGCCTAATGACAAGATTTGATATGATCCTCCGATTTAGAACAAAGCTGCAGTCTGCTGCTGGGCATTGTGAGACAATGGATGGACAAGGGCTGGTTTTATCTATGTGTGTGTGTGCGTGCATGTGTGTATACAGTGTATTGCTGTGACTCTTATTATGCACTTGCAAGATTGCAAAAAAAAGCAAAAACAACAACAAACAAACAAGTGTAATGTTAAAGATGCATTGCTGCTCCTGAGTATTAACATTTGCTTCATTTGAGGACTTGCGAATAAAGGGTTAAAGTTCAACTTCAAGTTAAGGCTACGATTACTGTATGTCATAAGGTTAGTTTAAGAAAGCAGTAAACTCCCTGTTTTTAGAATGCTCATTATGTATTTTATCTCAGAAGTAGACACACACACACAAAATGTGTAATTCAGCAGTCCAGTGAGAACAAACTGATGCGACAGCTGACAACTCGACAACAATAACAATAGACCCCCACTGCTCATCACTCGTCCATCTACCAATGCACCTTGTCAGGGAAAGAAAGTAAATAAGAGGATTTAACAGTTCTGCAGCATGTTTCAGCAACATTTACTTTCAGGCAAAATCTGTTTTGGCATTTTATGCCACTATTAGATAATGCCAGCAGCGAGATGACAGGAAATTAGGCAATAAAGACAAACTAAACCTAAACCTAAACCTCCGGGGTGCTACACATCCAGAAAAAAAGCACACCCACTGTGTGTTATTAAACCTGCATTTGTCAACTTGGTTGATGAATGGCTGCCAGACTTTATAATAGGTGAGTAGATCCCCTCAGGGAGAATCTAACTTTAACTGTAAGAAGTGCATGATATCCCTTATTCAATCAGTATAGGTGGGTGGTATTGCTTCCTTTTAGAAGGATTAATCTTCTGGCAATCAGAGACACAAAGGCAAGAGCATTTAATTTATGTGTATCCTGAAAGTTTCTTCAACAGCTTGTCTAAATGAAGTGGAAATGGGTTTAAAAAATGATCCCAAATACCTTTAAGAGAGTTTTGAATATGCCTGTCAAACAGTGTGGATATATGTTTGCATCTTGGATCACATCAGGCTATATCTTAGCTACTGGAACCTCTCTTTGGCATAGTGATGACAATGGGGAACTTAAAACCGTACAAGTCCAACAAGCACCAATGAATGAGGAGAGGAGTCCATGAGAGTCAAATCCAATGTATTCTCAGTCTACCTTGAGCTGTAAATCTTTTTCCCACTGGTCTGTGGTAATAGATAAGGAGGGGCAATCCAGACAAGAAAGAATCTTAGATATCTTAGTAATCACACCTTTTCCATACGTTTCCATATGACATTCCATAAGAATGTCATCCAGTGTGTTACTAAATTTGTTCAAGCAACATTCAAGATTTTGATCTGGTTGTTGGAAAGATTATATTTCTGTTTAACTTCTAAACCAGATTATTAAGTTTCAGCCTAACATCTTTAACATGCAAAAACTCAGTTGTATAGTTGGTAGAAGGCTAAACCTTGTTAATGATCATACAGTATGTATAACATTTTTCTCGGATTCCTTGAAACCTCTGAGGTGAGAAAGCTCCGGGTTTCTCAAGTAACTGAACATCTTGGTGAAGTCATCCATTTACTCCCAACCAAGGTCACTTACTGCCTCACTTGTGGGGTCGGTAGAGTCACTGCCATGTGACAGGAAGCCACAGTGAAGTCATTACCGGCAATGATAGAACAATGAGTGCACATTTGGCCTGAAAGTACCGTGTCTGAAAGAGCACACATCCTGTTAGCCTCCTTTCCTACCCCCATAGCTCCCTAAGCTCTCCACTCCTTTCCTTGCTTCAGCCAGTATGTTGCATCATGATCAGGATCACAACCACAGTTTTCTTCTTTTTTGTTTGTTTGTTTTATTTGCTCCTCAAGAGTATCTGAACTAGCTGCTGCAGAAAATAACAGGTTTTAAGGTCGCAAGCAAAGAGAGACAATCTCAGCCTCAGAGTGTTTGTCTCTACAAAGCAGCAGGATGAGTGGAAAGGTGAAAGAGACAGGTCAGCGCTGCAATCACCAAGGCTGCCTTTGCCACCGGGGGGGGGGGGCAGCCAAACAGCACACTTACCTCTTTCCTTTACCCAACCTTTGCCTCTGTCACTCAGTCTGGTACAAAATCTAATGAGGTAAACAGAATACAACACTAATCTGAATACACAGTAAAAACCGAATGATTGACACACCTGTTATGAATGTAGTGTGCCAACACAGGCTGTAAACAAAGTCTGGAGAAACTTAGTGGAGACGATTGACGGACTTTAATGAAGACCCACAGAGTGGAGGTGTGGCCTTGGTCTCGACAGGGTTTTCTTCCTCGCCAACAAGGCCACAGGATTTAATACGATCTGGCACAGGCAGACGGTGCTCGTTCCCCATCTTTGCTCCCTTCAGCGACTTAATTTATTCAGCTGCTTGCAATGCCACTGAGCTTGAATAGCAGCCATGACAAGAATTTGAATTTGTTAGTTGGGGGGTAGTTTTCAGAGTTGGAAATCAAGGTGCTCTTGGTTGCCCGTGAGTGTGCGCAAGGTTGCACATGTGTGCACAGGGCTCTGCTCCAGTAAATACAGACAGAGGACTTAAATTTCCAGCACTGCGATATGTGTCTATTCTCTGAACTCATCACTGAGATGGGACATAATTTCTCCAGGTGCTTGGAGGGAGAGTGATGCTAAAGTCTCTCAGCTCAATTCACAGAGGCTTTAAGCAAAACCTTAGAGAAATAAGAACAACTGCCCACTTAACTCTTTGTTCACTCCTTCCCATCACATGGAGAGAAGTCCTCAGTATGGGACCATTTCCTCCTCCTCCTGCTCCTTCGCTGTCTTTCTGCCGTTTTTTCTTATTCCTCCCTCTCCTCAGGAAGCAATTTGAAGCAAAATGATGCTTGGTTAAGGGCTACGATGCTGCAGTCTGCTTTGATATGCCGCTTTGCCTTATGAGCTGTCAAGACATACAGAGAGCAACGGGATGGGATAGACGGAGGAGTGAAAAAAGAGCGAGGCATGGGGGGAGAGAGAAGGAGCTCAGTCGTGATTTGGGAAACGGATATGGGAGAGAGAATAAGCTGAGCTAAGTGGCATCCTTCCAAGCGAGTCAGCGTTGAGATATACTAATTAACGAAGTCATAATTAGAGTTAGGCCTGACACACAGAAAAGAAAACCTCCCATCCCTCTTTTTCCTTCACTCCTCCACCCCCTACATCCACTTTTGGTGAATTTGCATTCATCTGTGTCTGCCAACCATGCTGATACAGACATGCACTTTTTCATATTTTCAGCAGAAATTGCACTAGAGTAGTTTTATTTGACTTAAGGTAAAAACTAATCGAAGGAAAAAGTCATGCCTCAACTATTAGGTCAGAGAATGTTCTTCATAGATGACCCTTCCTTAGTTTCCCATTACCCATCAACATTGTCCAAGCGGAGATAGTTTTCATGTAAAAAATTGCCACAATTTCATACTTGACTAACGAGAGTAAAGATAACTCTACCAGCTGCTGCGCCTGAGGAGGACAAAGCTAAGGTGAATAATGTTATCCACTGTCACTGCTGCTCTGATCTAATCATCAATCACGACACCTCATAAACATTGTGTTCACACAAAAGATGTGATGTGTTTGTCTTAAATTAGATTGTGCTTCTCTGTCATTTATCAAGTCTTTCTCATATATAAAAGCCACTGTACATAGTGACACACAGCAGAAGGGTCTCTGAGCTTGGTGCTGTCAAAATGTCCTGAAGCTATGTCCTTCCTTGAATTACATTTCTGGAGACAGGGGAGGGAAAGTGGCATTGAGTTTCAAAAGACTAACATTTGTTTAAATGAATTCCCAGCTCTTCTCATGTTGAGGGGTGGATGAGCATCAAAGTGTGGTGTCATTGACAGTGAGATTATCTTTGTGTGCATTTCTACAGATGAGTGTCTTTTATACATGCATGTGTGCATGTGGCTGTGCAGCTGCATGGCAGCAGATATGAGTTAAACTAGGCTTAAAATGGGCAGGGGCGGGGCCAGAGGGGTGGCCAGGCTCACTCCTGACATCTGAACCCAGGGATATAGTATCATGGATAGATTACTGAATGGGCCTGTCAGGTATAGGCCAAGGCGCCTTGACCTGGACCACTAAATGAAGTGACTGTTAACATATCTGGTTCAGAATTTCAATGAAATGATCACAGAGATGCAGAATGATCACAAAGCCAAATACTGTAGCTTACAACCATAAACAGATTATGTGATTATTGCTTATGTAGGAGGAGTGGAGGGTCTTTTCTATGTGTCCTAGCTGGCAAAGTGTTACTGACAATTTCACCTGGTTGGACCTAAGTTGCTACTGCTACATGTCTGAACTGAAGTAGTCAAATTGCCGATAAGGGCACTCTTAAGACAGTACTACATAAGACATACTTGCACACAACATTTTCTTCAATTCACTCCTTTGTTCTTGCTAACGCTGCTCCCTCTTGTCAGTCTGTAGTTTGCTTGACCACTGGTGCTGTTCTTTTGACCACTGCTTCTCTCTCTCTCTCTTAGTGGTGTATATTTCGCATTATGGTTGTTCTCAGCTAGGTTCTGCTATGTCTGATAAAAGCCTTGCTGGGAATTTTGCGCACATAAGCTTTATGTCAGAGTGCCAAGATAGCAACTGCTACACATTGCCTACAAATTCATAGGTTCTATGTTTGAAAGGGGCCTGGTTTATATTAGAGCACTAATGTTGTTTATTTGTTATTGTTCTTCATCTATTACACTAAATAATATTGCTATTAATCATGCACACTTCATTACTGCCAAGAATCGGGACTGTAATTTAAGTAGCTTTACTAGTTTTACAAATGTGCCACCCTTAAGCTAAAAAACTTTTTTTAAATGTTTATATGCCCTAATATGTCAGACTTCTATTGTATTGATTGGTGTATGTGCACAGGTTGTCATTAACAGGATGTTTCTACATTATTCCACATTATTTCCACATTACTGGGGAGGCGACAGTGGTGCAGTGGGTAGAGCAGTTGTCTCCCAACCAGAAGGTTGAAGGAATCTTGGTGCTGGCGGTCCATGTGTCAAAGTGTCATTGGGCAAGACATTGAGTTGCCCCCGATGGTTAGTGCCGTCGGTTGAGATGGCGCCGCAGATGGCTGCCATCAGTTCTGTACCAGAAACAAATTCCTTGTGTATAACATACTTGGCCAATGAAGGTGATTATCTGATTGTTCTGCTGAAGGGGGCAGTGTCAGTCCACTTCCTGTAAATCCTGATTTCAAACATCCATGGGCAAACCAAATTTGTGATGACACAAATCTGAAAGCCAATCATCGCTCACTATGCAAATGCTGAAACCCGATACCTAAAATCTCTGACCTGGGATCAGCCAGAGCAAACTTTTGAGTGATAGGAGTGTGTTCACTAAGGTTGACTGTTGACAGTAAATATGTCGGAGTGTGCAGCTTTTGGATGTAAACCAGATCCCGAATCATCTTTACACTATTTATATAGTTACTATTTAGCTAACAGTTATATGGTGGGAGACATGTACCATTATTAACAGCTTGTCAGCTAGTTTTGTTTCTGGTAGCAGCTTGAGTGCTGTGGTTAGCCAGCTGCTAATAATAACACAAGCTCCTGATCTTCTGTTAATGTAATGTTAATGTTATTAAATTAACTTTTAGATCAACTTTAAAAAATGAAGAGATACTGAAATGCTATCAAATGTTATGAGATGTATGAAATGTGCAACTAGTTACTGGTGTTTAACAACTAGCATTACCGGAAGCTACATTTGGCTCACTGATAAAACTAACAGTTAACCTCATGCTAATGGTTAATTTAGCCTTGAGAGAAAATAAAGAAAGACTGACATACTATCAATCATTACAAGACAGTATGAGACATGTACAGTACTGCTGCTGTAGTATTAACAGCAAAGTACAGATAAATGACAGGGAAGGCTAGGCTTGGCTCAATTTTGAACCGAGTGCTGACAGCTTGCTTCTGTGTTAACTTCTAACATTAGATTAACACTGCATTTTGGATCAGCTGAGATAATAAAGAGATAGTGACATACTGTTTAACATTATGAGATGAGATGAGATGAGATGAGATGAGATGAGATGAGATGAGATGAGATGAGATGCAGTAGGCATGTACAGACATACCATTGTTGGAATGTCATATTAACAGTTACATTTGACTGCTGCTAATGCAACAAGGCAAGCGCTCGGTTCTCTGGTAAATTTTACTAGATTGCGTTTCAGATCATTTGAGAAAATTAAAAGATACTAATATACTGTCAAACATTATATGATGACAGGTAATTAACACTACGTTTGGCTCACTAATGCTAAAGTATTAGTAGCCGAACTGCACACAAAGAGGTTGCTGCTAATAATCCAGTTTGTCTGATTATGTGTTGGACCAACTGAGAAAATAAAGACATACTATCAAACTCTCAGCCTGTTTGTAAATACATTTGCTCATTTGACACATCTATTTTATACAGTATTGCTATGTAATGGATGAATGAGGCTCAAAAACATTTGCATATGTTTGAATATTCATTGGCCCTGGAATGCACAATGAGGGGCAAATATTGAGGCCTATTACAGAGGTTCACTTTTTAGAGGAAAAACTGTTAGAATATATATTGTTTATAGCAGAGTATTTTTATATGCAAATATAAATATTAAAATGCCTCTGGAGTGGAACTTTAAAGCTGTTCACCAGTCTGCCCCCAATTCAAAAGTGTTCACACTGCCCCTGGAAATAAAAGAAACAGCAAACCTTGACTAACCAGGAGACTGAGCAAATGAAAAGGTGACACATTATTATTTCACATTACAAATTCACAGACGTACTGTGCATAATAATGCATAATCTGGGGTTTAAATTAAATGGACAGCACAAACATCCACCCCTCCCTTTCTCTATTCCTCCCACTCTCACATACAACAAACAGAGCACCATGGATAACAAGAATCATTGGTGTGCATGTGTTGCAGCAATAAGACAGAGAGAAGCTTTGTTGTCAGCCAACCCATTTGCTCCACCTCCTCCTTGTATCAGCACATCTTCTTCTCTAACTGCCTGGGGCAGGGGACAGGGGAAAGAGGAGAGATAAGTGTGTGTCACTGTGTCTGGTTCCTTTGTGCCGCATGTCCCTGGAAGCCTCAGGAGTGTGTGTGTGCTCATGCACCAGGAATTGTACATATATGAAAGACCCATATTGTATATACTGTAGTTCAAAGTCCTGGACACTTCCTGGAAGTTAGCTGGCTAAATACAAATATTCAAGCTCAGCACATAGAAAGGAGGAGGAGAAACATTACAGCTCCTTATTGAACTGACTTTAACAGTATAGAATAGTGAGAGCTAGCACAGGCACAGCTGTTTGTTAATGGGAGTATGTGTGTGTGTGTGTGTGTGTGTGTGTTTGGAGGGGAGGGATCTGGAGTGGAGCAAGAAATGACTATCAGCTTAGGTAGCTGCTTCATGAGTGCTGATGTGGCCCCCATGATTCAACTGAATGGACTGCTGAGTGACTGCAGGGCTACTGGCGCACTGGTTAGTCAGATGGGCTCTGCTGCAGCACAGCAACGCCATCCTGTGGAGGACATACAGTATGAAGTGCAGCTGGAAGATGCAAGGACACTAACCCTGCAGCAACTCTAGATGCAGTCCGTGAGACTTAGCAGGGGGGTAAAAAAGGGAACTGTGCTCCAGTCACCCTGAGCCTGTGTGCAACTGGCCATATTTTAACACTTATTCATCGTAGACAGGTTCTCTGAAGACTGCCCTGCTCCACATTTATTAAACAGGTTTGGTCTGGGGAAATTTCCAGGATATCTCTGGTTTTTACACTATGTGAAAGAAGTTATATTTTCTTCTTGGGCTCATGAGGGTGAACATCACATATGACACAGATATCAATAATTTTCATATTTTTTTATATGAAATCAGCATAGACACTATCAAAATTATTTGGTAGCACTGTGCGGCACAGAATCATCTCCATGTTCAGTGATCTAGTAAATATTTGTATAACACTTGTTGTAAAATATACTTTTAAATTAACCAAGAGGAAAGACTCAGGGCCAGTTCACTCTTTCTGCAATGAGTTCAGGATGTGGTCCTTTCACAGTGCTGCTGACATTAGTATTCTCAGAGGGATGCACTGACTGAGAGCCAATTCCAAATGCCCACAGCCCCCTGCTGAGACGATGTTACCAGCACTTACAGTAGATGGCGACAGACATTTGGGGCAGGAGTGATAAGAGACTCGCAGTGGGGCGGTCTCTGTGATAAATGCAGTTGGATCCTGTCACGCTTTCTGCTCTCCAAGAAGCAAAGGAGGTCATATTTTGATCCCACAGATGTAAAATATTCCCACTGAATCCCAATGTGGTCAGAGTCATGATGAGCCAAAATAACTCATCATTTCTGCTTATGGCATACAGTGTATTAGCAGGTAATTTCTCAAAGACATTTGACAAACACCTGGTTACTGATGCACAAACTGTCAAAGATTACATCTGTGACTGTCATAGCAGTAAAAGAGATGCAGTGGCATTTTCCCCCTGCTCCTGTGGGACATGATATAAATGTTGTAGGTATAAGAAATGTTTACCATAATGTGGACAGCAGTGGCAGGTTTTGTTGGAGAGTTGGATAGAAAATTATTAGTATTCTAGCAGAGCGTTCCAGACACAGCATTTTGTCCATATGTGCCAATAATTCAATGTGATGCCTGCTGCTACAGTACCTGAACGAGTTATACGCTGAGTTTAGCTAACAAGAGTTTCAGAAGAGTCACTAGCACAGGTGTGACTACATAATTTCTCTGATGTGAGGTTTGCTCACGCATCACTTTGACTGTTGACACAGTCTACAACAGAAAACAGTGTTTATTGCAGATCTGCACGATTCATTTGAATGACCAATAAAAGCGTCAAATTTTGCCGAAATGAGACAAGTTTGCATCCCTGTTCATATAATGGATATTGCTAGCCATGGCTTGCTCAGCATTTTGTAGATACAGTAGTACAGCTAGCATTTTGTTTGCTCATTCTCATCATTCTTTGACTGCAGGACAAAGATGGTCTTGCAACTGTCCAATCATCCAAACTGAGAGGTTCCTCGTGTTATAAAGTCTATTAATGAAATTTACCTGTGCTGTTTGTATTGGCCCATTACATCTGAATCATGACAGCATTTTCTATAGTTCCCTTAAAAAAGGGCATTTAGTGTTTTTGGAAGCACTGTAGAGTAAAGGTTGCTGCAGGTAAAGCTAGGAACTGTTCTTTTATTTGGTTTTAATTATTCAAGAAAGCTTTTGCTTTAACCGCTGGGCCTTTACACCTGCTAGAAATATATTTTCATTCATAAATGTTTAATGTGTTGTTTAATATTAACCTCTTGATCTAAAGAGTATAGGAAATGATTAGTAAAACATGTCTGATTGAGATGATTTCAAAAGTTTTTCACTTGTAATAATAACTTATTTAGTGCATCCCTTTTCACAGTGTTCTGTTATTTCTATCTGTAATATCTGATGTGAACAGTCAGGAGTCACGGATTTGCAGTTGGATGAAGGATTTACTAAAGGATTTCCTAGGGTTATAGTGAAACTGCAGTGGCTCACAGAGAACTACCCCTGTCAGCGCCTTGTTGATTGTAGTGCTGACACAGAGTTCACTGTTACTTTGTTTATTCAGCAATTACATGGGATATTCAGACAGAAAGAACATAAAGACTGTGTGATGCGAATCACGGTTTAATAAAGCATAAACAAGGAGGAGACAGAGATAATAAAGAGGATTACAGGGGAACTAAAGTAGATATGTGTGAAACAAAGACTAACTAGGAGACAAAACAACCAGAGACACAAAGTATCACCTAAACAATAGAAAAACTGACTCTAAAAAACCTGGCTACAAAATATAAATATACAGCACACACCAAGGCTATGTGGTTTAAAAAAACAGCTTAGTAAATAATGGCACAGTAAATAAAACCACTAACAGGAACTACAAGAAAACTAACAGACTAAGTGAACAAAGGAACAAACCAGATGAGGGGAGGTGAACTGTGTCAAAATACAATCATTAATTACTGGCTTCTGCAATCCACACAAATGTGTAAGACATCACATACTGTATTGTTTCAATGCTGCTAGAGCACATGACACAAACAAAAAAGGGATCCACTCAACCAAACAAAACCAAGACCTCTACATGTCTTTAAGAGTCATTACCTTTTACTGAGACCAACTTGCCATAGGTCAAATAAGCAATGCAGTTTTCATATCTGCTTGAATATTTTTCTGATGTATATGGTTTTCTAACTGACCTTAGAGCAGTGAAAGGAAATTTTGCAGTAACACTTTTAACAAACGTAAATCTGCCACCGTTCCCCCATCTGAAATGAAACCAGCTTAAGTCCTCAGTGTGATCACTGCCCAGCCTCGAGGTTGTATCAGCCTCATCATGGGTCCCGGCCAACACATCCAGTTCCCCCTACCCAAAAATCTGTCACCACCAGCTGGAGTCATTAGCCCAACTCCTCCCTGGGTAGGCGAGGGCCCATATCACCATCAGCCAACAGGGACAGATGTTCATTAAAAGCACATTTCTTCCTCCAATATTATAACTATTAGCAATGAGGTAGTTACTGTAGAGTGCATAGCTGCCTATTGTCACTTATGACATTGGCATTGCTTCATATAGTAACGAATGAGATGAGTATAGCAGTCACCTGCTGGCAGATCGTGGGCCACAGCAATATGCTAAATGTAACTGTGAGATGATGTGGCTCATTAGCAGCTGATGGCCACGGGTACTCAGTCCAGTGAACTGGTTATTAGGAGCTTTTTTTGAGGTCACTTCCAGTTAATAGTTAAAGAGCCAGGAGGCTGCATGAAAATCTTCTAGATCTAGTAAGAAAATGTATGTAAATTACACAAACCTACTAAGAGAGCATGAAACATTTAAGTTGTTCAGGAACTTATAAAATAAATAATTCAGTTATGAGAATAAATCATTTATGAAATGGTTCCAGCCTGTAAGCTAATATAACATGTGTGTAGCAAAAATGACTACAACTTCTAAATTTTTTTTTTTTAATACCTCATAAGATTAGGGCACCGATCTTTATGGCATAAGCTACATGATATATAATTAATAAACATTTAATTCATTCACTCTCATTTGAAAGTAATAAATTCTCAGTTAACTGACCAAGATACTCAGACTTGTAAAACCGTGTATGCACACCTGAAAGCAATATTCCCCTCATAAATCACAGATCACCTAGCATTGTGTGCACGTGAATCAGCCTCATATCCCACCATGTACACGCCGATTTAACCATAAATAGTTGATGTAAAGCACCTCGTGAATGCTGATCCACATATTAATGAGTCTGGCATGCAATTGTTCTGTCATTAATCATGACGACAGGTAAAAAGAAACATAACCACTCAGATAATGAGACAGTGTGGGGGGGGAGGCATTACAAGTACAACTGCTTTAAGACAAACCATAGCCTGTCTTATGTGTTTGGAGTAAGACAAAGAAAGACAAACCTATCTGTTTTCTCCTCACAGGGTGGAAATCAATGTTAGTTTATTAACTGTTCATAAAATAAAAGTCTTGTCCAAAATGTTTCCATCGCTGTGGACACAACAACTCTATTACAGAAGAGATGCACAGTTGTTTAAGTCTGCTTAAAAACAATAGTTAACCTAGACACTGTACTGTACGAACAATGAGACAGGGTTTTCTTAGAACCATTCCTCCTGTTCATACTGGACATCAAGAAATTGCTTGAAACGTAAAACAAAAAAAAAGTGGGGCAACTGAAAGTTTATTTGAAACTAAGATGAAGCTTGAGAACCTCACTACTGCCTCCAAGAGATGTGTCTAATCGCTGGTAGTTGAGACTGAATGTGCGTGCATTCTGAAATGCCTTATTGGATGTGATGCTCACAACAATAAACTTTTGTTTGTTTGTCACTGTTTTCTGTCTTTGTTGGCACAGGCTTTCAGCTTAGTTAACAACATACTGTTTGAGGCTGTGTCAGCTACTTCTTACCTAAAGGAGCCTTTAGGAAACTGGAGTTTCACCACACCCGTCTTTACATGTAATGTAAAGACAGGTGTGATTGTTCACATATTGTGCCAGTGCTTAGTGATAATGCTTAGCTGGAAGGATAATATGTAGTGTTTCTTCTCTGTCACTGAAAGGGAGAGTCAGCTGGATGTTTTCTTGTACAGAGGCAAGCCTAAGGCAAGACTGAATATGAAATATTGATGTAATTCCTTTGTGGTAGTGAATATCAGTTTTCATGTATCTCTTTTGTGGTACTGAAAGCTAGTTTCCATGTAACTCCTTTGAGGTATTAAAAACTGAGTCTGTGTAATGTATGTGTAGTGTCAGACTCTAGAACCAATACAAATATACAGTAAAATAACAAAATGTGTTGAGGCAACTCACTTACAGCAGCGTCTAGTATGCTTTTGCATATTACAGCATATACAGATGCTCAGAATACCTGGGGTTGCAATGGTATGAGATCTTCATGGTATGATAACCATCTCAGAAAATATCACGGATTCAGGGTATTAAACATTACTATTATTATCAGCTACAATGGCCCTCAGAAGAATGAAATAAGGTTCTTTTTTAGTGCAGGCAACTGTGGCAGTTGATTGAGCTGGACTACAGCACTAGATTGACCCTAAAGAATAAACAGAGTTATAAAGATGATTTTAAAAAAACAGCATATAACTATAACATGTTAGTTTGCACATTAACGCCATTAGTAGAGGAAGTATTCACATCCCTTACTTAAGTAAAAATACTAATAACTCACTGTAAAAGTAGCCCAATCTGTTACAAACACACCTCTTACAAAACATCCTGCATTAATAATCTTAAGTAAAAGTAAGTATTAATACAAAAAATGTACTTTAAAGTATTAGTAGGCTACTCAATGCAGAAAAGTCTTATATTATACAGTATATTATGTCATTACATTAACAGCCTGTCACAGCAGGATTTGACTGCTGCAGTTGGTTGAGGATGAGCTCTGCTGAACTATTTTGCATCCAAGTGCAGCTACTGATTTACTGCTGATTTAAATTTCTGTTTTGGTGGATGGAGTTTGGTGATTTCACATTCTGATTTGACATTGTGCATATTGGTATAGGAAGATTAGAGTGAGTAAGAAACTTGAATGTGAATGTCAAATCCATCAAATGTCTGTGTACAGCTATCTCACAAGTCTACAGAAAATTTAAGTGACAAAACACTTTTTTTTTTCTTAGGGGCAGCAGTCTAAGCAAAGATGCCCAGACTTCCCTCTCTCCAGACACTTCCTCCAGCTCCTCCGGGGGAATGCCTAGGCGTTCCCAGCGACCCGGTCCAGGATAAGTGGAGGAAAATGGATGGATGGATGGATGAACACTTGGGGAAATTAAAGTCATTATTAATCGCTTATAGGTTTTTCTAAATTAAGGTGGACAAATGAAGGTGAAGACGTTCCACTGTGGGACCATTTAACACAACACCATATTGGAAGACAGACCATGCTTCCCTCTGTCTTTGACCCCTACATAAGCCAACAAAAAGAGAGAGACTGGGAAATAAATTAAACTAACTCTGTTCCTCTCAGCAAACCTTTCTCCAAATACAGCTTCTTTTGATAATTGGTTCTGGAACCAAGGTGACAGAGGAGGGCTGCACCAACCCACCCTCAAACACAGACTAACTGGGATCTAAAAGGGCTCATCTACAGACAATGGCAGCCAGATGAACTGAGGTTGTGGAACAGCTGCATGGTCCCCAAAGGACTGGAGGTGAGAGAGCTGTGTGCAGCTCAACCTTCCAGAAGGCTATGTGTCATAGGTTTTTTAAACTCTGATGGGCCAGCATCCAAGTCCACACATCCAGCATCAAAGAGTGCCACTGCAACACTCATCTGAACTGTTAACTGTCTGTTGTAGATAACAGTGAACAACCATTCTCCTCGTGATGTATGCCCTGTTAAGCTAATGAGCCAAGACCTCACATTAAAGTTCATTGCTAACCTTCAGGCATCAAATAACTGCTGGTCAGTAATTGCTTGTGCTTCTGGGTGGATTGTAATTACTCCTTGGATCTTCTAGACCTCTATAGACAAACTATTTACCATGCTACTACACATTGCACAAATGACTGAATTTCTCCATTTCAGGTCACATTTCTCATCAGGATATAAAGATTTCACAAAGAAAGATGACGTATGGGAAGTGACTGGGACATTTTGGAGATGATACACTATTTGTTGCCATTAGTTTTTCAGGTCTACAAAGAGAAAATATCCACTTAGTCCTGCAGATGCTGAAGACTTTGCTCCTGCTATCCAGTCTCAGGCTGACTGATTGATTTCTCTCGCCCATATCCTGCCTGTTAACAAGCATTAACTGGAGACCTGACCAGTCAGACTATTGTCAGATCTTTGTTATCAGTTTTAGCATTCATGTGCAACCTGAGTCACAGTTCAGATTTGATTTCACTTTCAATGGTATTGTCTTGGTCATAATATTTCTCCTGAGGGTTGCATAGTTAGTACTGGATGCAACCATGAAAATGCAGGATGTGCCAAAGTCACCGTCTGTTCTAACCAGTGTTTTCATTCCAAGTACTGGAGCTGATGCTGTTGCAGAGGCAGCTGCTGTCTCTCCTTCTTAGACCCTTAACTAATGCTCCTTTCCCCAAAACAGCTTGCCCTTCACCAGAATCTGTCATATGTTGAGATATTCAGAGGAAGAAAATAAGTATAGTTACTTGTGCTGTGTTTTATGTTATGTGGCAGCTATAATTTCTGCTGTAGTTACTTTAAGGATAAGATTTGACACACAAAACATATGAAGATGGTATGTCATTGTAGAGTAAATGAATAGAGCTAAAATGATTGGTCAACTGACAGAGGACTGAGTGGATGATTTTTTGATAAGCATCATTTTCATGTACTAAAGTGTCAAATGTTTCATGGTTATAACTTTCCAAGTGTGAGGCTTTGCTACTTTTGAATTACACTGAGGTTTAGACTGTAAGTTGGATAAGAAAGCACTGTGAACTTTTCACCTTTGACTATAGGGAATTGTGACAACACTTTTCTGAATTACTTTCAGACTTTTTTAAAACCAAAAGATTAAGTGATATAGAATTGTAAGATCTTCAATTCAGCCAGCTATGGCAGTGGAGTACTGCTTACACAATTAATCAAGAAACTGATTAAACCAATGTTATAATATATAGCTGTGGAATATGAGCCTTATTTCTGCATTGATTACATTACTTTGTAATGTAAATACAGTACTGTAGATATTTGTCTCTCTTGAGTGCCACATGAAGTAAGACAGAGATAATTAATCGCGCTGAGTTTTGATTCTTCAGAGAAACAGCAACTCTCAGTCATACAAGAAGAATTTCCATCACAGTTATATCAAATAAATTATGAAGAAATGTTTGAAGAATGTATGAAGTATCTGGACAATAATCACTTCCTTCTAAATCTTCAAACTGAGTTAATCACTGTACTGTAGGTATTTATAATCTGAGCATGCTTTACATACATACATACATAATGGGACTGGGCGTCAGTGTCGGAATGAATAGCTAGGGGAAAGGAAGTCATTCCGGTTTGATACTCAGTGAGAGGACAAGAGAGTTCAGGCAGTCCGCCGGGGGTAGGAGGGAGAGCTTGTGCCGCTCTCCGCTCCAGAGAGAAGGCCCTTGTTCTTGGGCAGCTGATGAGAGCTGGCCTGCTGACAGAGGGTCCTCCACTGGAGGAAGATGCTAGAGGAGTCACTTCCTCTGACTGTTTCATTCAGAGCTCCCTGTACTGCCTGGCACTGCTCTATGTACACTATATCAGATAGCGCAGCAGAGCCCAGTACATGCTTGTGTTGTAGGATGTATGTACTGCAGGGTGTTTTGATTCACCCATGTGACACCTACTCACACTTATTCCTCTCTTTATGGGAATATGAGAGCGTCTCAGCACTCCTTCTCCAGTTTGTTTCCCATGCTGTCCTCTGTGTGTTTTTTATCTCCACGAGCGGGTGTGATCACTCCACAGGGGGTATTCACTCTGTGAGTAGTGATTCCACTTGTCTTCACAGATAAACACTCTGAGTTTCTGCTCTCAATGTGGGTAGATTAAAGCTGTCAGTAGTTGCACAGAAGAATGTTTTGTGTTTGCATGTACAGTATTTCAGTGTACAACTGAAATCCGGAATAAATTATTTGACATTTCTGCACGCGAAATGTGAAGCTAGCCCTTTCAGCCAACAATTAGCTTAGCTTGCCATGTTAACTGGGGAGCTATAGAGGTGCTGGTCAGCTCATTTTGTTACCACTGAGCTAAACCAAGCTAACCAGCTGCTGGGTGTAGCATGAGATATGGGACTGGTATCAATCTTTCTCTCAGTAAGAAACTGAATTGACATTAAGTGTATTTCCCAGAATGTCAAACTATTCTGTGGGGTTGGCTGGTTGGTGGAAATGGTTATCACCAATCTGATGAAAGCCATATAGCTGGCAACCGTGTACACTGAATGGTTGAGAGACAAACAGAAATGTTCTGGCATCAACTGCCCTGAAACTGTTGATGTTAGTGGGAAAAAAATAGTTTTTCTGCCTGCTTCAATTAATGAATTCAATGGTTTTTAAAAAGATTATGTGCTGTCTGTTGAAACCCTCTTGATAACTACTGAATAACATTATGTGATACTTGTGAAACTACAAGCAGTGCTATCTTACCCTTTTGCATGTGGTTTTTACCCACCAACACTGATTGCTTTCAAACTGTTTAACCTGTATAAAAACACATCAGCTGTAAGGTCAGAGGTGGCTTGTTAAAATGGACATTGTTCTTTCACTGTGGTGTATGTTCAAACCTGGCAGATCTATACAGAATAAACAGCCGGCAATGGCTTATTGGTGGTAATTGGTGCTTTCCTGGCATTTTATCAACCCATCTGTTACTAACAATCGGAGCATGTGGTCTCTCCAAACAGGCACACACATTCACGGGAATATATGCATACAAGCAATACACAGAAACATGAGTACATGTAAATACATACAGCTTGCATTTACCTAAATGGGCAAAGCCAGGCAGGTGGACAAACATACACGTGTCATCTGTGTAATTACATGCCAGCACACACACACACACACACACACATGCTGCATTTTCATCCTTTGTGGGGGCTTTACACTGACTTACATTCATTTCCTATAGACTTATCCTAACCTTAACCATAACCATTACTTGCGTAACCCTAACCTGATGCTAACCTCACCCTAATCTTAAACCATGTTGCCACCCTAAAATTCAGGCCCCAACATGTGAATGTGTTAACACATTTTAGTACACATTTTGTATCAAACCACTTTCCACTTACCACATTCATCCATAGAATACTGCATGAGCAAACATGGCACGCACATGCACACATGATACATTCTACTACATGGGTGAACACTGACAATATTTGGTTCCATGCACACACACACAGAAATTTGCCTCCACATGAGCAGAACACAGACTATGCACATCCACATATGTGCACACACCAACATACACCACATTGGTGCAACAAAAGACTGTATATGACTTTGATGAATGGATTTTGGATATTGTATCCTTTTAAGTGTGTGCAGAAACTAGGTACTGTAGGGCAGTGGGGAAGGACACACACAAACTGCTTATATATAAACTGACAGAGACAAATATATCAACACTATAAGGTACTTGTACTATGGTTGCATGTATGCATGCAGGGATGTATAAATACACATACAGGGATCCTGTCTCTGCCTGTGGAAGCCCAGTCCATGCTATGATTAATAGAGGTTGTGTGGCTCTCACTCTTTACCTCATACTATCTCTATGCTGAAGCTGGAAAAATAAGCAAGCAGTCAGCTTACATGACACAGACAAGAAAAACTCTTTGGCTGGCCAGCCAGCCTGCTTGTGGAATGAGCATGATAATGCTTACAGTGCAATGATCTGGTCTCAGCAAGCCTTGGAGCCAGAAATACAAGCTCTTTGTATAGTTTGCTAGTACTGCACTGACCTAGATTGTTGAGACTGCCTTGTAATACAACATGAATTTTTTTTTCAAAATGTCAAACACACTATTTTTGGCTTTTTTAGAGATTTAATAAAGTCCTCTGCCTACATCACACTTTAATCCAGTATCATAATTATAATTATATTAAACTAAATTCGAACTTTCTTTAGCTGAATGCAGAAATAACAAGACCAACAGTGAAGATCCAGTGGAAGAATGTCATGCTACACTATGTCCTGCCGTGTTGCGACAGCTAGGGGTCAAAAATGGTGGTCGGTCATGTGACTCATGTAGCATCAAATAATTACAAGCAGGTGATTAACAGCAAATTACTACTTTTAATGACTTAAACAGCTTTGCAAACAAATTCTGTGTTCTGTTGTCATAGATACTTTAGCTCAGCTAATTTAACTAGTTAGCAAGGTATCCAATTACCTCCACCAAGGGTGGAAGTTATATTTTTCCTGGCACAAGCAACATTTTGCCTATTGTTGTATTTATAGAAGGACACTCTCAAACATTTCTACCAATCACATACTATATCCAAAGTATTGGACACTCAAAAATTTTGAATTGGTGATGGTGCTAGATGAAATGGGATCACAAAATGATATCGGTCAGTCCTGAGGGAGAACCTGGATGCACATCAAATTTCATGGCAATCCAGCCAATGTTTTTGTAATATTTAAGTCTAGATGAAACTGGTGGATAAACCATTGGGGCAACATAGCTATCCCTAAAACAATGCCATGGCTGAAAAGCATCCATACAATTAATATTCATATATGTAAAGAGAAGTATTTTGGACAGCGTACCAAACACCAATCCCACTGACAGACACAGATCTAAGCAAAAAGCTTGTGCTTTGTGTTTGTGTTTCTGTCTCACTGTTACATTGATGTAGTATAAGGCACCAGAAAAACAGGAGAGAAATGGGTGAAATACATTGATTTAAACCTAATAACAAGAGGATTTAAACTCATGCTGTCACAGCTTAAACTATTGGTGTTAACCAATTTGACTTCAACATAAGGGTGTGAAATAGACAGAGGCAGATGGTTCAGTAAAATAAAAAAAAAAAACAGATTTTGTTTTTTTATTAATTGTCATGCCTAACACACTGGGAGAGCTCTGCTAGTATTCATTCACTGAGTCATGGTCAGATCTAAGTGGAAAGCATGGTATGTTTTTCTCTGAAATTTCCAAATCAAACTGTCAAAGGAGCCTAATGAACCTCTCACTGACCAGAAGGTGAGCTCATATACTCAGTCAGAAGTGCATCATTATGGCACGTACATGTATCACATGTATCTCACAGGTGCTTATAAAGACAGTGTTTTTTTTTTTTGTTTTTTTTTGCTACTTCTTGGTTGTCTGCCTCAGTTTTGGTTCCATTCCAATATCTGTATTGGGTGTGCACAGGACATATTTTGACTTAGGTCCAAGTGTTTGGCAGCTACTCTCAACTGTCAGCCAAGGCTTTTGAAAGAACATGACAGGCCTCTGAACTATTTATTTAACTATAACCCAATAACTGGCACCGATTGACAAGCGTTGGAGTTGTATTATTATTATTATTTTTGAAGATGGAAGGAGAAGGTGAGGTCAGTAGAGGTAAGTAGGAAGTGCAAATGTTTACATTTATTCTACACTCTATACTTTATTCTATACTGGCTGAGTATTTTATGTGTCTGAAACTCCCTTTAGATTTACTGTACCAAGAAAAGTTTTTGCTAGGGGGTGTGACTGGGAAACTCTGTTGTAAAATCAATGCATCAATCCAAGTGAAAGGCAGGGATAGATTGGTGAACTTTGCACCAAACCTTTCTGTTGCTGCTTACATTGGAGAATATAGTCAGAATGGAGGAGGCTATCTTACTGGTTCTGTTGCACCATCGAGTTTAATACAACCCTGTTCTATCTCATACAGAGACAGAACATAGTAAAATAAGTCTTTCTTTGCAAAGAAAGACTTATTTTACTATTTGGAACCATGCTAAGCTAATTGGTTTGAAAACTGAAAGTAAGATGGAGATATATGGTGATGGCATGAGTCCAGCAGTACAAGGACCACAAGCAGTTACTGCAGATGACACTGTGTGCGTTTTTGTGCAAAATAAGGTATTATTACTGACACTTTGGGTGTGCTCACTTTCATTTGATAGATCATGTGTATTGCCCTGTTGGAATAATACCATTATGTTTTCAGATTACAGTTTTTTTGTTAGTACAATGACATTACTAATGGAAATGATGACCAAAACTGTGACAATCAGGCCCAAACTGACATAAATTACAATTTTAAACTGAATAATCTTTAATAGTAAATTGCTATTTGTAGAAAGGAAGCACAGACCAACAAACACAGCAGTTATGATGCAACTCACTACATCAGATTCCTCTGTTAGTGTAAGGGTTGCACCTTACCAGATTCAGAATCAGCTTGAATACACAAGGCATTTGACTCCAGTATAGTTGCTCTCAATGTGATTTCCTAAGTCAATAAGAAAAATTTAAAAAAGAAAAACAACAATCTTTACATTTGCAATGAAATTACCAGTGCCACTGGTGAAGAAGGGGGTGCTACGCAGGAAAAGACTTGGACAGTATTGTAACATGGCCCAAGGAGTGCACCCTGCTTCCTGACATGACTCTTTGTCCTTTGAACTGATGAATGGTTTCGTGGCCCAGGTCTCAGAGTGGACACACATTCACATACACAGAACTCCTGATCTTATCTTGCACTTACTCATAGAACCACCACTGTCCACTAGTTATGAGGCCTGAAACCTGATCCACTGTGGGCAGTTAAGTAGACGTCCTGCTCTGTGATCAGGGAGGGATGGACAGAGAGGAATTTCTTCTATTTAGCCACCAAAGAAAGTCAGTGCGTTCCAGTGACACTAAACATTAACACTTACAGGGCTGAGAACTGAAAACACAGCCAACACAGCTGCGGTTTGAATTAAGGTAACTTGCTGAAGGGCACTTTGCCAGTAGCTACTGATTGAGTGGAAAGTGCTCCTCATTTACTTTCCCTGTCAAAGTCTTCCCAGGCAACATAGTAATTCAAAATACTGACCTACCACTCGCTCCTGTTTATCACTTCTAGGCAATGGCTGCAGCCATCTGGACCCTGGTGTGGTAGAACCTCATCAGCTGACAGAGATGCCTGCTTACACAGATCTAAACTTTCACAGTGACCTCCAAAATGTTTAGGCAGCATCAGTAGTGGTAGAACACTTGAGTCAGCTTGGCCTCTCCCTCCAGTCACTGTCAGTCCTCTGACAGCTGCCATCCATCACAGTCCAGCTATTTGGGTTCACCTGTAGCTAACCGGGCCAAGACAAGAATGCTTGTCAGTTTGTCAATCACTGAGTAATGAGACTAGGCCTGGGTGGCCTCTAACACTCACTAGCTGCCTGCAGTAGAGAGGAGTTGAGGAGAATACTGTACTTTGGACCAAACTAGAAGAGAAAGGCATGAACTTGCAGTCACAGTGAATGTCCAACAACAAGAGTAGCAGAGTAGAGAATTTGCTTCTTGCAGGTGAGAAGTGTCAGACAATGAAAGGCAAAAGTTAGGAGGTTTCTATTTTGAGTGGAGTGGTGTGGACTGACCAGGCACGCTGATTGAAAAACCCATGACATGCCCAGGTAATTACACTACTCCCACTTTAGAATGAGATAGGAAGGCAGCAAAACTAAATTAAAAATGTCATCATTAGGTTTTACTCTGATCAATAAACTGTAAATGTATAATTAAATAGTTACTCCAGCTGAGATTGGACTGTGTACACCCCTGCTCCTTCCTTTGTGCTTGGCATTAAAGCCGGAGAACCAGACTCTGTGTCTTTTCCCTGCTAGGTCTGAAGCCGCCATCTACAGACAGGCGCATCCTGCATGGAAAAATGATTAGCCATGGAGCCCAACACTGTCGGCCTTATAAATAAGACAGAGGCAACGCTTGAGAGGGTCTTCTGACACAAAGTATCTGACTGTCCAGTTCCCTCAATCCAGTTGCAGGGAGTGTAAATCAGATGTCTGCAGGTCTGAGACAGCAGGCCTGAAGGGTAAAGGAAAGAGAAGAGAGATCCAGGGAGGTCCTTCTTTGCTCTTTAGCTTCCATCTCCCCAGGGAAGAATTTACTAAACATGTATGCTCTTTGTCTGCCATTCAATGTCAGATTAGTACAGGCACGTTCATTTACACCAGAGGGTTGGCGAGTGAAATCACAGTCCTCTGCTGCTGGTAACTGGGCAGCACCATGGGCAAAGCTAAAAGTGAAGGAGAGGGCAGCCAGTGCTTATCTGCAGGGAACAGAAACTCACAAACTCTACTGCCAGGGGCGAGCCAGAGGAATTCTAGTCCACCACTCAGTACACATATGCAGACAAAGTACAAAATCAGGATTGTTTCTGGAGACTTTGTGCACACTCTTGCTTGCTTGCTTGGCTACCATCTTTTCCTGATTTATCCCTCCCCTGGCTATCATCAATAACCACACACTGTGCGTTTATATTGTTCCACTTCAGGTGCACTGAATTTAATCCAAAGGATTGGTCTAATAGAAGTTACACAACAGAATTCGACAGTTTGAAGACCAGTACAGATATCTTTGGACTTGAGCTAACAATGACTGATACTTCACAAGGCTGCACAATTCTTAAATCTGGCTATTTTTATGCCAAGAAATTTACAAAAGTGTATTTATTTTGTGTTGTTCCCCTACTTTTATGTACTGAAGGATGGGAAAGGGAATAGTTAAGCTAAAACTCTTCATTGAAGCCTTCAATTCTGCTTACATCTACATTGATTAAGTCTGCAGTAGCAATTTTTTGGGCAATGGAAACATCGCATTTTAAGTTATTGCATATACAGTATGTTAGCAACAGTTGCTTATGCACACATCCAGTATACATGGAGCCACATTAGCATTGATTAGGATTTATATTTCTGTCTAAGTGCTAAATGTAAATCAAGCATTCACTCTGCTTTTGCTTTCACGACAACTGTGGCTAGCTACTGATGTAGCTGGATGCTATTTGGTGCTGGGCAGGTAGTGCACAGGGGAGTTTTAGAGCATTGTTACTAAAAACAGCAGCCTGCTGATGAGCAGTGAAAGTGAGCCTAAGCAATGAAGCTGCAGGCTGCAAAAAAAAATTGCTGAAAGGTACTAAAATGTGTAACAGAGCTGAAGGGAAATAAGTCTCTGTGTTCACTGGACCACATTCACCAATATCTTCCTAAGTGTTTTCTTCAGTTTCTTCATAGAACACCAGTCAGTCAGAACTGATGAAGCCTCTTGGATGAGAAGTGAAACGTCTTCGATCTAGAAATCCAAGTCCAGTTGATTTTTTCTAAGGTTATTTCGGTTTACTATGGCCTGGATGATTGAGAATCTGCACAGACACTTAAAAAACCTTAACTTTATTTTCACTTTAAAACATAATTATGACTTTTGTGTTGTAGAGATTTTTGTCATCTTTACAAGGTGGTTAAACCGATTCTGCAATCGAAATGATTGGTAAAGAACTCTTGGTGCTGGGTCTCTCTACTATGTTCCTGTAGTACTCATGTCGGTGTGGACTCAAGCACTGAGTGCAGAGCCCGATGAAAGGAGCTCCATTCCTCTTCACTCCTCCACCTCCCACTCCCTCACCTCCTGTGTTCCCCCTCGGCCCTGACAGCATGGCTGACTCATTTCCCACTGTCAGCACCCAGGTATGATGTGACCTATCACCCATTCCACCTCAGATGCAGCTGTGCGGGGGAGGGGAGTTAAACACATTTTCCTAACAATATAAAACGAACAAGCACCACATTGTTCTTCAGAAAGGTCCTAGGAAAAGTCTACATCTGATTTATGTACACTTTCTTAAACTGCAGAATTGTTCGCACCTGTGTTCTTGTATTGATGAACCCCATGTGTTTATAAGTTGAAAGTGCGTGCCAGTTGTTCCTAATTAGCATAGGTTGACGCCCACCAATGTCCATAAAAGGGCATGAGACTGCAGGGCCATGTGCACACAGGAGTCACACTGAAACAGAAAAGAGAAGCTGAGGAGGTCAGGAATGCTACAACAAAAATCTAAAGACGGTGAAACAATGAACTCCAAACCAAAGAAAAACCTGAGTAGTTATGAAGTGGAGAGCAATGACTGAGCTGCCATCTTTAGTAGTGTCAGTAGTGGATATAAAATAAATCAAAAAAGATGCACGGGATGCCCTTACTCGTTCTGTGAACACTGTATGGAGAGAAGGGCGCACAACTGATGAATTAAAAAGATGGTTCATCTCAAATCTGAGGCAAGAAAACAAACACAGAAGAGGAACGCTGACCAGTGGAGGAGAAAAGTCTGGCCAAGAGTTATCTGAGCTGGACCAGCGTATCAGGGCCATACACGGCTCTCTGGGGTGTGGCATCAGCTGAGCAGACCTCCATGTGTGCACCCAGGTCCCTTCAACTTCCCAGACTCTGATCTGAGACATCCAAATTCTTCCACAGACAGCTGCTACACTAACTAAAGTATCTTAAACAATTAAAAAGATTAAAGGAAATTAGAAATACAGATGTACACTTAAACCTTTTTGGTTTTTAAGCAATGCACTTCCTAATTCTAAGCTACAAATAATCACACTGTGAAAGTTAAATCAATTTTAAAACCTTAAAAATAAATAATTGATTGCTTGCTGTAATTTTTAGTGTAGTGTTTATTAGTTTTAAAAGACCATAATGCTTTGTAAAATAATGAGAAAATTATTAAAGAAATACTAATAATTACAAAACTGTTATTGTAACTTAAATTTTATAATATTATATAACTGTAGAACTGAAGAAAACTAAATAACCAGTTACTTCACAAACACATGTTGGTGTGCTCCTGAGTGTTAATAAATTCTGTTCTTACCTAAGAACAAGTCCCAAATAGGAGCATAACTAGCATATATTAATTTACTCATATTCATTTTTAATAAAAAGCTGTTTTCTCCCTCAACTTTCCAAGGCAATAAAGCAGACATCAAAAGTAAAGACTCTCCTTCAACTGAAAGTCCACAGACCCTTAGCAACCGCTATGTACGTAAGAGGGAAATGTTGATAAGAAAAAATGTCTCCTTAATAAAGTGAAGGAAAGACAGAAAAAGAAAACTGAACTCTAACAGGTGCATTGTAATATATCTCATTTTACTGATGGGCTTTTAGTCTTAGGCCATTAGCAAAGCATCTGGCATTGTGTGTCCTCGGCAAGCACTTAACCAAGATGTATTGCAGTGCAGCATCTATGTGACATTTACACATTTCATTTTAGGTATTTAGCTGACATTGTTATAACTATAAATGATTACATAAAACACTACAAGTAAAGAACTGTGAGGAGTGAAAGAGTCAAAGTCTCAGCATCAAATTCTGAGTCCCTAATGTTTACTCTTAATTTTCTTCAAGCTTCTCCTTTTGCATCAGCATCTCATACAAATGAGCTCTGTAGATGTTTCTGTGCAGCCTTTCAGCTAGAATACACCATACACCATTCAGTAGTTCTGGACAGTTCATTATGAATTTAAATTTGACAAATTAGAAAAAGAAGAAATATAATATTTGGCCGGCACTGCATCCATAGGCCAATGCTGAGTTGACCCTAAATAAGCAAAAGCAATGTCATTTAAAAATTTACTGTCTTGGGGTTAACACGGTCTGGTTGTTAGGCAAACAGCCTGTCCCTGGGATGCAGTAAATAATGGTAAAGGCTGTGGTGTGAGGACACTGGGTCTGTGTCTTACAGTATGTTTGCATCTGGCCAGTAAGTATTTTGATGCATCTGAGTGGCTGTGCATGTGTGGGCTTTTTGATAAGAGTTTTTCAGACAGACTTAGACTGATTCAGTTATTTTTCTTTCTGTATGTCACTTTTAGTCTGCTTTTCTACCTCCAGGCCAAACTGCCTGTTTTTTGTGAAAGCTAGCATCAGATTAGATGTTTATTTCTGTCGTTTTTTAAACTTTTTTTTAAACCAATTCTGCTTTTGAATGCAGTCCTCAAGGGCATAGTGTCTGATTTACTGCATACTTTTAATGCAAATAAAAGTCAATGCATTAGTTGAAAATTATAAATGTCAGTGATGTTCACAGTTGGCTCCAAAATATTTACAGCTTGAGTCCAAACATGTTGGTATCACCACTGTAAAACATCTCATTAAAACATAATTTTATGTTATATGTTTATGTTATGTGGCTGTGGCTCAAGAGGTAGGGCAGTCGTCTCGCTGACCAGCAAGTTGGTGGTTCGACTCCCGGTCTCCCCGCATGCCTAAGTGTCCCTGAGCAAGACACTGAACCCCGAATTGCTCCCGGTGGCTTGATTAGCGCCGTTGTGTGGCAGCTGTCGTCATCGGTGTGTGAATGGGTGAATGGTGGTATGATCTCCCTGTAAAGCGCTTTGGAAAAAAGCGCTATATAAATACAGTCCATTTACCATAATTTTAACCCACAATTAAATAGGCTCTCTTAACCACAGTGCTGTTTGTGTGCAGTTTTGATGATAGCCAGTGTGAAAAGTGAAAATTCTATTTGCTGCGCCACTCCTCTTGTCCTTGTGTTGATGCAGCCAACTCAAACCCATTCGGGAGGTGGATTGGCACTGTCGAACAAGAGCGGCAAACAGAACTGAAGAAAGACAGACTCTCACCTAAATATCCAGCTTATTATCTGATAGGAATCTGTGTGGCCAGATGTGATTGTGGTGCCCTAGCACTGTCTCTGAGTTAATCACAGTGTCCGCCCCCTCCCTCATGGAGATTATCCTCTCCTATCGTGGAATCAATTTACCTGTCACTGAAACATGGCCCGTGCCTCAATAGGGTGGAGGGAAAGCTCTTTGATGCAGGTAACTGAAATTCAATTATGTTCCAGAGAAGAAATCACATCTGGAATGTGCGTAAAAGAGATAAAGAAAGACAGGGGCATAGGTGTCAGTGGACCTGCCAGTCCACTGAACTGATTTGATGTAGTTTTTGGCCTAGCTAGCAATGGCAATGTCAGCCTGTTGGTCTTCCCTTGCAAAAAGTGATTTAGAAATGAATAACTTTTATTCAGGGCTTGCTTTCTATAACATGGGACACACCACTTTTATTCAAAGTCTTCCAGTCCCACCTAACTGAATTGCATATTCACAAAAGAGACACAATCAAAAACTTACTAATACAAGGTGTAAATGCATGGATCAAGTGTCATTATCCAGAAAACATATCCAGACACAGATCACATGTTAATACCAGGTGTAAATGGGGCCTCAGTCTTGTTAATACTTAGAATGTGGAACAACAATGTTTAAAACTTAGTGGAATCTATGTCTGCCCCTCTTTACCTGGAGTCTGGTGATTCACTGTGCCACTTTATACCACTTAAGGTAGTCTGTCAGTGTCTTGTTAAAAGAAGAATAATTAGGGTTTGTAATTTGTCAGTGTCCTGCAATGAGACACAGATCTTTAAATAGTGACCTGCTGTCCATCTCAGTGACCTCAGGTTGACCTGTTGCTGACCACTACCAGACAATTAACATTTTTATGAGTCACTGGTGTCACTGAACACCCCACCACCACCACCACTCCGGCCCATCACCTCGCCCACTCATGCATGGGACAGCGGGGTCGACTACCAGTCCAATAAATCTGGCTAGAAAAAGGAGACCCGCTCACCCCTGTTTACTTTAAAGAGCCCTCTCTGACTTTCAGTCTTTCTCTCTCTCTCCCTCCAATTGATTCATAGCCCCAGGCGTGAAGGTTGATAGCAGCCTGAATGAACAATGAGCACCTGTGTGTAAGTGTGTGTGCGTGCATGTGCCTAACCAAGCAGGAAGAATGACCTTGCCGCCCCTGATATCTCTAGTGACTGTTCAAGAATTTACTAACAGTTGTCCTGCCGCTGGATCATTCATGTGGGTCTGTAGAGAGAAACCACACAGCTCCTACTTATTTGCCTTAACATGTACCCTGATTATGTGTAGACAACAAAAACAAGTAAAGCGCAGGTTTAAATTCTCTTCACATGTGCTGAAACCTACTCCAGAAATGATCAAAAATGCTTCGGGCACATTATTAATAATCATAAAGTTAATCATTGAGACATTTATAGATACAAGAAAATCAATCAGTGATTACCCTCAAATCAAATTAGTTAGGATCTTTTCAAGTGTAAACCCATTTTCTGTGATGAAAAAAATCAAGCACATCTATTGCAATTCTACTTTATTTGATCTATGACTTTAAGAAATCATAGCAGAGGAAACAACAGGCCAGGACTGAAACCGAAATGTCAGGGAGACCATCCTTTCTCATTTAATCCCAAACAGATTAAAATTTTTATACCTTGATTCATTTCAGTGCCAGATGTACAGGGTTAGGTGGGGGGCAGAGCCAGCCTACAGCTACTTACTGCCAAAGCAAATCAATAAAATTATACACTGTATGAACAGATTCTCTTTCGGACATTAACAACTAAAATGGGCGCTGCTGCACCGAATCCAAATAAGTGATTAAAGAAACGTCCTCTTTAAATGCTTTACATTTATTTACAGGTCGACTGTAAACACACACCCACTGAACTATATTACTGTACATTTTATCATCAAGATTTTCTGAACAGCTTCTTGACACCTTGAAGTTTTTCATCATTCTTAACAACAATGCAGACAACACAGAACACATAGTGTTCCCAGAGATGTACCTTAGCCACTGTCCAGCTAGAAAGACCCCAGACTTTAGCCACTTTGAGACCCTTTGGAAAATAGCAATATAACAATAATGGAAAATCTTTTTGTAGGCCTTTTTGAGTAGGAAACACACAGGTGTGAATAATGAAATGAATGATGGTTAAATTTCACTGAGCTCCCTGTCACACTCATGGCTGACTGGGACACTTGAATAGAAAACTACAAGTTAACAAATTAAACAGTCTGTTGTGAAAAAATAATCATGTATTACTTATTTCATATAATTGCCATAACGAAAGTTAGCGTATTAGCCTGATATAAGCCAATCCTGGTTCTTTCAAAGGGCAGAATGGTTTTCACTGGCAGTGACAGCTTGTAATTTAAGGCTGTTAGACAGACGATTCAGTCCCTGGCCAGTTTCTTGGGAGATGCTTTCAACTTGTTTTCACTCGTAAGAAATATAGTTTCTTTGTGGCAGCAAAACACATTTCACATGCCATAAAAATTTCCCATGGGTATGAGTGGGGTTCCAGGAATTCTTTAAGGGTAGACTAACCCTTAAAGGCGCACTATAAATGGGCTTGAAAAAGCTCATTGGCCCAGTAACATTAAGACTACAAACAACTTATGATGTAACACTTTCAGTAGGGATTGGTGTTACAGCAATGCTTTCCATGTTAAATGAATATCTGATGTTGTGAATATGTAACTGTGTAATCGTGGATTATGACCAAGTCCACTAAATAATGGACTTTTTTCTTTTACAGTGTCATATTCTGGCCAATATGGTATTGCAGCTGCCAATGAGGGTCATGTATGGGATAATAAAATTACCAGGCACACCAATGATGTACATCGTTTAAAAATGTGAATGATTTGGTCACCATTAGAATAATAGTTAGACTCTTGCTATTTGTTTTTAAGTCCTTAAAAAGGTTCTCACACCACCTTATCTTACTGAACTTCTGAGTTTTCATAAATGTTCTAAAGCTCTTAGATCAGCTGATCAAGGCCTTTTGGAAGTTTTAAGATACAAAAGATGGGGTGATCGGGCCTTTTCCATCGCCGCTCCCAAGCTGTGGGACTCTTTACCACTTGAGCTGCACTTAATACTGGATGTGGTATGTTCTTAAATCTAAGTTAAAAATGTCTCTTTTTAATTTAGCTTTTGACCTCCAGTAGAGTCTGTATCATGTGAGTTAATTCTGTGTATCAGTTTTATTGTGGATGGTTTGCATTTTTCTTGTTGTTATCTTTTGACTGCAAAGCACTTTGGTCGGTCTGAGAATTGCTGTAAAGTGCTATGCAAATAAAGGTTGATTGATAGAATAGTCTGTAATCAAGTCTGTTTTTGGAGAAAACCTTGACAGGTTCTGGCCAATTGGACTAATTGGTTGCATTATTCATCTATTTTATTACTTGTTTAATTATTAATTTATATTTTATTACACCAATCCAATAAAAAACCCCTGTCATTTCTCTTTTGGTCAGCACACTGGAAAAATGGTGAAGGTGCTCATGTCCTAATGATACAATAGATCTCACAGGGATGCTACCAACCCCACTGATGTGTTGGCTACTTTACTGTACATCCTTCCCTCCCCACTGGTGATATGTATAACCTTCGGTTTCATGTTTAAGCACTAGATCATAAGACATTTATATGAGTATAGTGTGAGGTCATAATGGTGTTGAATTACATGGTAATAACCTATACAGTAATTTAATGAAAACATTTCAGGCTCTTCAAAGACAAATTTGAGCTTATGCACAGTGACACATATTAACATCATGCTGATTATGTCAAATCCCTATTATCTTTTCTGAAAAAGAATTTGCACCATTATGTGTAAGCAAGAATAACAGCAGG
>NW_018127892.1:1241498-1248474 GCF_001952655.1 Monopterus albus | reverse complement strand
CAGTCGTGTTTTGCAGCTGATCCTCTTACCTGTTACTGTCATCACCCTCTCTAATGGTGGGCTCCTCCGCTGCATTAAACAAGGCCACATATCATCTCTATATCATGGGCCCCACGCTACAAACTCAGACACCTAATGCTTTCAATTCCCACACATCTGTGTGTCCCACAACAGTTAACCCATCCCCCCAAAAATAGATCTGAGAAGGAAACGCACCCTTAAATTGTCTGGTCTCAGGCTGTAACCTTGGACAAGGGATCACAAGTAGACACTGCTTCATTTTAAAGGGCCAAAAAGATTGGTACTGCATGAGACAACCCAATGACATGGTATTTTAGTGATACAGTAATTATTTGTGTGAAGTTTTTTATTCTCATAAAAATCATAACAAAGTGATCATTTCAATTCCAATCCATCAATATGCATAGTAAATAACTTTTTTTACTTTGCTGCTGTATAAGGTCAAGTCTTTGCTTAAATTCAGGGATGATGCGAGTGCGAGTCTCTACCATAACCAACCGAGTTCTCACTTCAGACACACTCACTCTGTGTGCCTAGCGCATGTTTTAACAGCTTTAATCCAGGCCATGAATGAAACCACTCTGGATTTATACATGAAAGAAGGTCAACCAAAATTATGGACATTTAAGGCATAAAAGGCATCATTTCCTTCACACACATGCACACACACAGACTTTCCTTGGCAGTCTTTGAGGCTTTTTGCTTGGGTTAAATGTAACTTCAGTAAAGGCCATGGTGTGCAGGGCTCCTAGCTTCCAGTTCAGCCCATATCATTCTCCATGCATCATTACCCCTGCAGAAACCTTGAGCCAATAAACAGCTCATTGGCACCACTCTTATTTAAAGGCAAAAGGGGAAAAGGAAAATACACATGCACACACACAGAAATGCTCAGGCTGCTGGTCTAGTCAACACACTTTCCTGTTACAAAATGATAACACCATTCAATGATCTGCATAAAACACTCAAAGAAAACCATGGAGAAGTACATTATGTAAAACACACACACACTTTTCATTGAGTTCCAAATGGACTGAATTTAGATCTGAGAGTCATAATTAATAGTTGGAACATACACCCAACACTATTACAGTCACCCCTCAGGACTTCTCACTGCGGATGAACTTTCAAATAATTAAAAACAGTAATCAGATACATGTACGAGTGTTCAGGGTGTGCCTAAAGATAGATGTGTGCTTTTTGTTTTCCCTTATCCCAAGACAATATTTGGGTCTGCAGAGGGAAGGAAATGAAGGATAAATAAAAGAAGACATTGGCAGCACCGGAATACTTATATGTCACTCTATCCAGTCTACATAAATAAACGCTCACTAGGCGAGAGAGAAAGAGAATGCTTAGGGTTATGGTTAAAATCATTTTTCAGACCATGGCCCACCGCATTTTGAAGCATGTTTATGGCTGTGAGCGTGTTTTACATTGTAGATGAAGTATTTAGTTTGGCTGGGCCACGGCCAGTGACTCACGGTGCAGGATTGATGCAGAGTACATATCCTGGTGTGACATTAACCATTCATCTCTGACCTACAGCACAGTAACACCAGGGACTCAGCAAGCTCTCCATAAAGTATTACTGGATGAAATGCCTCAAGGACTTGTTCTAAACTGCATGTGATAATTGTTTTAAAAGCCATGACTGGCCCTGAGAGTTTAATGCAGGTGATGTTGACCTTGAATCACCCAGGTCTATATATGATCAGGAACCACTGTAAAACAAACAAGGACAACACAACATCATTCACAGTGTGAAACACACATTTCAAAATATTAATATTTTAGTGGAGCAATCAACAACTGAGTCATGGGAGAGTAAAAATGGTCAGTTTATTAAAAAATAAACGAGCATCTAGTGGCTCAAATGTTGTTGTTTTAAAAGCTTGATTTATATTTTTGTGTTAGGGGATACATTGTAGCTATGGAGCTTACACTTGTAGTTGTTCTAGCCTTGCTAGTGTTCATATTATGGGGGGACCAGGGGGACTTAGCTTTAATACAAGAAACAATTATATTATTTTATATACTGAAATAAATAATTGTCTGTAGGAAGTAATTAAGTTTAGCCATTTAAATTATACCAAGTCCCATCTTCAGTATCTTTAACAGGGAGCTATACCACAGGCAAGGCTGCAGTGCACTACAGCATGTGGCCACTGCAAAAACTGATTGGTCAACTTGGGCTGCTTATGTTGCCCCATGTCAGTTGAAACTGCTGAAAGTGAAGAGAACGTTAAGAATTTAAGAATGTTCTAGCGCACATCTAGCAAACACATCTAAGCCTCTGGTCATGGCAATAGGGTGTCTGTCATGGTGAATGAAAGAACGTAAACACTGTGATGGCATGGCTTACTCTCCTATTAAGTAACATGGCAAAGTGAAAGAGGCATATGGAACTCCACTTAAGTTAATATATGCATATAGGATGCCATCGTTCTAAAAGTAAATGAAGAATTACTGTGGGAAATACAGTATAATTTTAAATAACCTTAAGGCCTGATTACCTACAGTACAGTATGTGCAGAGCACCTGTGTAATGCTCCTATCAATAGGTGGAATACAACAGTGAATTGCAAAAACTGCAGCCAACCTCTTGTGCAGGCTATAAGTCTGTAATTGATTCTTGGTGCAGTATGGACTTTGATTGTTTTTTCTGTCTTTGCACATACTGTATTTCTTCCACAGTTCAAAGACAAGTCAAACACACAGGAGTTACACTGCCCATGGGTACATGTGTGATCTCTGGCAGCTCTGTTATAGACTGCCATACACAACTGTGATAAGTGTGTAAGTGAAATGAAACAGCAGAACAGCATGCACCCCAGCTTCACAGAAGCAACCCACATGTTCTTTCTTTGAAGTAGTTGCATGTATTGTCAAATGTAGATGTGTGTATGAAGAATAAGCATTTCACAACCTTTTAACAAAAGGTAACTTAAGGACTTTCCACATGGAAAAGCTGTGAAAATGTATAAAACTAATAATTTGTACAATAAATATGCCTCAAAACATTGTTTACTGCTTATTACATCAGATGGTGGTGACAATAACATCACTAATTTCTGTACAAGTCACTCTGTTCTGCCAAATAAACCATAGATATCCAGAAAAGGAAGCTACAAACTCTGGGCTTCATGCCGGATTATCCTCCCTGCAAGCACCAAATCCTTTTTTTTTTAATGTGATAGGAAGCTATAAGTCAGAGGCCTTGTTCACAGCTGCTATCTGTTTGCCTGATCAAGACATTTGTTGCCCTTAGCTGTTTATACTTATTCTGTAAAGGCCACTGCTCCAGCTCCAAGGCTATGTGTGGAAGCTGGGCTCCCCCACGCTTAACAGGGCCTCGATCAGATAGCATACCAATAAACTAGACACACACACAATTTTGTTCAGCTATCTTTGTGAGGACACTCATTGATATAATGCACTTCCTAGACCCTTACCTTAACTGTAACCATCACAACTGAATGCCTAACCCAACCCAATTCTTGACCCTCAAGAAGCCCTTTGTTTTGAGGACCAGACAAAATGTCCTCACAATGCTGAATGTCCTCAGAACAATGGTACAAAAAAATTGTCCACAATATAATAGGCATGTAAATGCACACACACAATGCACACCATTAGACCAGTAGCCACACAAACAGTCATGTGTGCATGTCCGGACTTACATACAAATTTAACAGATACAATATTTATACAAAGGAACACATACCTGCAAAAATATGCACTCACATATTTGATGCATGTGCACACACAAATTCAAGCACAGACTTTGTTCCGCAAGCACACATAATCAGATACAAGCTAATGGGGAGTCAGACCAGCACTATTATGCATCAATGGACTTGCAAAGCAGGACTAGTTTGGCTCAGTGATTCACTGGCCGCCGTGCTCCATCAGCCTCTCCATCTGTCCATCTGTCCAGCTGAAATGCTCAGGCTTCCCATCCTGAGCTCAGCTGACAGGCTGAACATGCTTCAGTTCACTGCAGCACATGTTATACAGCTATTCAACAACATAATTCAGGGGCACACTTAATGCGTAATCGTTTTCAATGTTTCTGTGCTGAAAACAGATTATACAGAATTCTATACAACAAAAGCTTAATTCAAATATATTTGAAAATATATTTTAGTTGTAAATGCAGCATGATTAAAAGCTAGAATGTTGATTTACTCAAGTTTTTATTATATCAATATTATATGGAGCTTTCCAGTTGAGGGAAAACAGCAATAGTTCTGGTTTAAAAACATTTTGCTGTTGTCATACATTAAATGGCACAAATCTAACATGCAGTTCCATTTATGTTTGTGTTTTTTGTTACCTCTCAAAAGTAAGAAGCAGTAATGACAGATACACTCTTAACATGAATATGTTTGCATCTGAGATTAATGCGTACTGCAAACTGGGGGCGAGGACCTCCTCGAGGGGTTGCAGGGTAATTTGACATGCTGAATGAATGAAAGCCGATTTTAAATACTTAATTAAAAATCAAAACCAAAACTAACTAAAGTTTTTATCCCATTATTAAAACTACAAAATGCAACTTATACAACTCCACTCTGCCCAGTCCTCACACTCTGTGCTCTGCTATGCTCAGTCGAGTCGAGCCTTTCAAATATTCAAGTATTATTTCATTCCAAATTACAATAAATAAGAAATGAAAAAGAGAAAAATATGAAAAATCTATTTCCATCTGGAAATTCGTGTTTTCTCTTGACTCTCTCCATCTGCTGAAAGTAGAAGGGTTAGAAAGGTGAACCTTGCTCGACCTTTGGAAGTGAATATTTCTACAGTGCTGCCAGGCTGTTTGATAAGCCTTAGACAGCACCTCTCCACATTAAGACATTATCGGAACATATTTCAGCTAAAAGATATTAGAACAAAAGTCAAATGCTGTAGCTTTAAGGTTAAACTTTATATTCTTCAAAACACACTTTCCATAACAAATAAGGATCAAGTTCTTAATTATGAGAAAAACATTTATCCTAAAAAAAAGTCTTTTTCAAATGGTAGTAACAAGCTTGCATATTGAATGCAAAGAACAAAATACACAAAAGAACCTTCTTTTTTCATATGATGCTCCACTGACTGGGTTTTCTTGTAAATTACTGGGTGATAGATGATTTCAGGCCCATAAAAATGTTGAATTGTAAACAAGACCATCACTGGCTGACAGACAACCACATCATTTTGTTTAAATGGTTCAGAAGCCAAATAAGTCACTAACAATGACTTTAAATGATCCCACTATGCAGTGCTGTAAGGCGCTGCACGTCAGGGGGCAAACACACAACCACACACTACAGGGGCACATCACAACAAGTGTTGGGCCATAATGCATTACTGTAATAATATTACATTCCTCAGTAACAAGTATAGTAAAAAGTTACAATTAAAATTACTATTAGGGTTAGTGCCTCCAAAAACTACTGATTACAACATGACTTTTGCTGTCCCCACAGCGAAGATTGTTTGAAATCTGACTTAATATCTGTAGTCATCTGCCGTGCATGTCACTACATGTCACTATTAACAGCACCATAATCAGTAAGCTAACTTGGAAGATGGAAGCACCTACATTCAGTGGCTGGAAATACTTTGATTTTATGGGGACAAGAGGTAATAAAAATATTATTGTAAAATGTAAATTGTGTTCAGGTAGCGGTAAGACTCTTGTACACTGTAAAAAAATATGACTTCAAAGCTCTTGAAACTTTTATTAAAACAGCACACCAATGTAAAGCTCGTGGAGCTACACCCCAACAAAGATGAACTGTCTGCAGCCATGGAGAATGGCTGTAGCCCTCCAATGGCTAAACAACCAAAACTGGATTTTAATCGTTGACAGGAGGTCACAACAAGCAACAAAGAAATCATGAATATGTGGTGGATGAAAAGTTGCCCATTTCCTCTACTGACTCTTTGACTTTCACACTGATCCTTGAGAAAATACCATCTAGTCACAGGCGCCAGCGGACCCCCAAGTAAAAAAAACCAAAAAAACCAAATCATTGTTTAAAAGACTGTCTTGTCATTGGTTTTTGCCAGGTGTTCTTTTCTGTCCTATAACTTTTATGGATTCATAGGCTTCAGGAAACAAAACTCCCAGTTTGAAACCAGAGCTGCACTTACCGCTGATGACTTCGACATTCTCACAGCTAGGAGGTGCATTTTGGGGAGAAAGGATGCAAGTATCAATCTGTGGGGTGTGACGAAAAACTTTTGACAGGGAGTAATAAGTAAAGTAATAATATTAATTTTGAAAAGAGCAACAAGTAATGAGTAGTTTATTACATTTTTTGAGTAACGAGCCCAACACTGATCATAACACAACACAGTATAAACTGCTGGGTACCGGATCTGACAACTGCATCCAAACAGCTTTGCGGGTTTTATGCGTCCTGAAATGAAAATATCTGCAAATCAAAAAAAAAAAAAAGTACCTTGTGTGGCGATCCTTGGCCAGAAGGGGGTGTAAGAGCCTCATGTGTCTGCCTATCTCTCCCTGTGACCTCTCACTCCTACGTGAGGACTTGTCACTCCGCTGTGTATATGGTTTATGTGGAACAGCCTCAGCCATGAATATATGGTGATGGAAGCAGGTAGACTGGAGATGCCCTGCTGGTGAACTTCGACTTTTGATTGACACCAGCAGCTTGTCCCACCAATTTGGATTCCAGGCGACTGCTCACTCAACTTTAAATTGCTGCCTCGCTCATTACTGAAGCAAACAGACAGATATTTGTTAATGAATCCACATTCTCCAGTAACCCTAGCTCTCTCTGAGGCGCTGGCAGAGCACCCACTTCTTCTCTGTGGCCTGTTCTTGGGCCAAGTAGGGGTAAGGTGGAGGGGGTCGGGGCAAAGGTCAAGGGCGGGGTCACAAAGTTTTAAGCTCCTGGGGTCCATCAGGCAGAGGTTATTTGGGACTAATGTA
>NW_018127892.1:1237842-1241363 GCF_001952655.1 Monopterus albus | reverse complement strand
TTAAAAACACAATATCCAGATCACCCGTTACACACATTTAAACTGTCAGGTACTATAATAAATCAGATTAAACTGAGATAAAAGAATGAGCGTAGCCAGTTTGGTTTTTTCTGTAAACCCTTCCATCTTTGCCAGGCATAGTAACAGAAGGACATCTTTCCTACTTCTGTATTGGCAAAAAAAGGGTTGCAAAATAAGATAATCCCGTGAGCAGGTCTGGTACACTGATGATATATAACTCAGGAGGCATGTAATATATTCATGTAACTTATTAAGTAAGGCTTTATAGATGAATAACATACAGTGATGCCCTCTTCTCAGTGTCAGAGATGGCCAGCCTACTTCCTGATATAATTCACAATGGTGAGTCCTAAAGGGATCTCCGGGAACAAATCTAATAGCAGCATGATACACTGAGTCAAGTGGTTTCAGGGTTTGGCAAAGGCCTGCATATGAATTATATCACCAGAGTCTATTACAGATAAAGCTGTTGCTTGTACCGACTGTCTCCTGTGACACTCATTAAAACAAAATACAGAAATGAAAGTCTAGGCTTAAGTGAAGCAAATTTCTCAAAATATGCAATTTAAAACTCAGCTTGTTGTTGAACCAAATTCCAGTCAATAATGAACAATTCGATGTGCCAAAGATTGGGAGAGCATTCATTATGGACGCCCAGTATATGAGTTAAATGATGTTTACCCATTATTTGGCTATTTTCACAGAAGCAACTTAACCTACCCAAACTCTATCATGAGCCAAGATATTTATATGGAGAGACTTTGTCAATGACAATGAAGCTATGTTTAAATTTAAATAGTCAATTTGACACAGCTTTCTAGTAAAAATCATACACTTAGTTTTACAGGAATTTAATGTTAGTTTAGGATCAAGAAGGTGAAGCTGAACAATGTTAAAATCAGCCTTCAAGTGCTAAAAGGCCTGATCAGTTTTATATAAGGGGGGGTGGGGGGGTGGATGTGTGTATACAACAGAGTTTGTTGACTTTGGCAGCAGATGTGTCTTGTCATTCAAGTAAAGCAAATTCAAAATGAACTGACTGACAGATAAAGACAAGCAGAACACGAAGCTCACATGTATTGTTGCTGTAATACAACTGAAATGAGTTTCATGATGAAATGTTTGCACACTCTGAAGTAAATGAGAGGAAGGATTCATTTATGATACTGCATTGTGGTAGTCGACTAAACAAAGTGCTGGTATTATCTCAAAGCACGCACGGCACTGCACACTACAAACAAACTGCATTTGTAGCATTGACTTATGCAAAGTGATCCTCATAGACCAGTGCCCTTGATTCCACTGGCTGAGCTGAAGCAAGAATGCTGTCTAATAATAAGCAACACTATTATGCCATTACATCCATTTTTATCAGCAGGAGCCAGGTGGGTATTTGTGTTGGCTGAATGTAAAGAGACTACACCACTGAAATGAAAGTAATCCCACTGATTTGATGAATGCGACCACGGTGAATATGATCATTTTCACCCTGACCTTTTGAACATCTGTGTCAGTGGTCAGTACACTGTCTTGTTCTTTTTAGTCATGACACTTCAAGTTCCACAGTCCATCAAAAAGCCTTCATAAAAGACTAAAAGTGAAGTTATACTTCTATAAGAACATAATAGCTTGAAAAATAATGACATACAGTGCCTTGCGAAAGTATTCGGCCCCCTTGAACTTTGTGACCTTTTGCCACATTTCAGGCTTCAAACATAAAGATATAAAACTGTACGTTTTTGTGAAGAATCAACAACAAGTGGGACACAATCATGAAGTGGAATGAAATTTATTGGATATTTCAAACTTTTTTAACAAATAAAAAACTGAAAAATTGGGCGTGCAAAATTATTCAGCCCCTTTACTTTCAGTGCAGCAAACTCTCTCCAGAAGTTCAGTGAGGATCTCTGAATGATCCAATGTTGACCTAAATGACTAATGATGATAAACAGAATCCACCTGTGTGTAATCAAGTCGCCGTATAAATGCACCTGCACTGTGAGAGTCTCAGAGGTCCGTTTAAAGCGCAGAGAGCATCATGAAGAACAAAGAACACACCAGGCAGGTCCGAGATACTGTTGTGGAGAAGTTTAAAGCCGGATTTGGATACAAAAAGATTTCCCAAGCTTTAAACATCCCAAGGAGCACTGTGCAAGCGATAATATTGAAATGGAAGGAGTATCAGACCACTGCAAATCTACCAAGACCTGGCCGTCCCTCTAAACTTTCAGCTCATCCAAGGAGAAGACTGATCAGAGATGCAGCCAAGAGGCCCATGATCACTCTGGATGAACTGCAGAGATCTACAGCTGAGGTGGGAGACTCTGTCCATAGGACAACAATCAGTCGTATACTGCACAAATCTGGCCTTTATGGAAGAGTGGCAAGAAGAAAGCCATTTCTTAAAGATATCCATAAAAAGTGTCGTTTAAAGTTTGCCACAAGCCACCTGGACACACCAAACATGTGGAAGAAGGTGCTCTGGTCAGATGAAACCAAAATCGAACTTTTTGGCAACAGTGCAAAACGTTATGTTTGGTGTAAAAGCAACACAGCTCATCACCCTGAACACACCATCCCCACTGTCAAACATGGTGGTGGCAGCCTCATGGTTTGGGCCTGCTTTTCTTCAGCAGGGACAGGGAAGGTGGTTAAAATTGATGGGAAGATGGATGGAGCCAAATATAGGACCATTCTGGAAGGAAACCTGATGGAGTCTGCAAAAGACCTGAGACTGGGATGGAGATTTGTCTTCCAACAAGCCAATGATCCAAAACATAAAGCAAAATCTACAATGGAATGGTTCACAAATAAACATATCTAGGTGTTAGAATGGCCAAGTCAAAGTCCAGACCTGAATACGATCGAGAATCTGTGGAAAGAACTGACAACTGCTGTTCACAAACGCTCTCCATCCAACCTCACTGAGCTCGAGCTGTTTTGCAAGGAGGAATGGGCAAAAATTTCAGTCTCTCGATGTGCAAAACTGATAGAGACATACCCCAAGCGACTTACAGCTGTAATCGCAGCAAAAGGTGGCGCTACAAAGTATTAACTTAAGGGGGCTGAATAATTTTGCACACCCAATTTTTCAGTTTTTTATTTGTTAAAAAAGTTTGAAATATCCAATAAATTTCGTTCCACTTCATGATTGTGTCCCACTTGTTGTTGATTCTTCACAAAAACTTACAGTTTTATATCTTTATGTTTGAAGCCTGAAATGTGGCAAAAGGTTGCAAAGTTCAAGGGGGCCGAATACTTTCGCAAGGCACTGTATATGATGAAGTTAGTCAGTTAAATTTTGCATTTTGTCTAAAATTTTTCTGTCTTATATATGTTTATGTACAGCAACTTGTTACAGCTTTGATAAGGCAAATTAGCACACGGTGTAATCTCACAACCTTTACTGACTTTTCAAGAAGGCTCTCCAATGAAAATTGCTGACAATGTTGCAGAACCCCTAGGTCATAAAGTAGGTTGTTATATTTTTAAGCAGGTTC
>NW_018127892.1:1231208-1237831 GCF_001952655.1 Monopterus albus | reverse complement strand
ACAATTTAAAAGCAGCACAAAGCATTGTCTTGTCAAAGTAATAAATCACACAGTTCTTATAATAAATAAAAGCACACTTTGCTTTTCTTTAAATACTGATTCATTGTTGTGCTACAACTAATACGAGCCACCCAGTAACTAAAACAGCAGAGTTTGGTTCGAATCACCAGCACAATAGATGCCTTTTCAATTTTCAGTTTAATTTATCCTTAAAACAATAAAGAACACATTTCTCCACAAACATAAGCCCAGTATAAGCATTTTATATTCTCCCTCCTTTGAACTCCAGTACTAAATGTTAAACAATGTCAACAAAACATCTGTGTTTGGAGGTGCACTAGGGAATCGTTTATTTCACATGTATGCACTCAATAATGAATGTAACCTTCCCAACACTGGCTGGCACACAGCATGGAAGAAGTGTGTAGGAAAAGGCTTTGGTGGAGGATAAGGCCAGTCATTAAAGGCTACTGTATTGGTGCTGAGTGACATATCAAGCCCTTTGTGCCACTGGGATGACTAACAAACTTTTTTTGGTCACAATGTCCTGCAGTTTTATTAAGCTTTTCTTGGCTGTAAACCACTGACACTGCATCCCAGACACACGCTTGGCTTAGAGCTTGAATCTTTTGATCACTGGACCTGATAAATTCATATTTGCTTGTAGACTGCAGGAAAAAAAAAGTATAGGAAACGGCCCAGAGGCAGAGTGAGCGCCATAGCTCACTGCACACTGATACACTCTGTCTATTTGCTGTGCATTTGTGCCTGTTTGTGTATTTGTGTTCCTCTGGGCAGTTTGTATGTGCGCTTATTGTGTTTCTCAGTTTATGTGATCCACTGAAAGATACCTCACAGTGCTTACAGGCAGATTAATTTCAAAACACTTCCTAAGCCCAACAAAGACACGCAGCAATGATAAATGAACATGGGTTGGCAGCAGAATGCACCTCAGTGATAAACAACATGACTTCTCTGCTCAGTGAGCTATCACCCATTCATACCTCCCTCAGGATGAACTGTAAAGACTAACAGTGAGCCCTTTTCATCTAGCGCCACCATTAGTTCAGGTTTATTATCATCATCACTAATTCAAATAGTACAGATTAGTGAACATTTTAGTTTAGCATGCTACATGCTAAACTAAAATATCCCTCCATTAGCATGCTGGTGCTAGCATTTAGCTCAAAGCACCATACATGGTTGAAGTCAGAAGTTTACACCCACTTAGGCTGAAGTCATTAAAACCGATTTTTGTTTTTTATCCACTCCACAGATGTCATGTTAACAAACTCACATTTTGCCAAGTCAGTTAAGACATGTACTTTATGGGTGACACAAGTAATTTATCCACCATTCCTTTACAGACAGATTAATTCACTATATCACAATTCCACTGGGTCAGAAGTTTGCATACATTCAGTTGACTGTGCCTTTAAATAGCTTGGAAAATTCCAGAAAATGATGCAATAGCTTTAAAAGCTTCTGATTGGCTAACTGACATCAACTGAGTCAACAGGAGGTGCACCTGTGGATGTACTTTAAGGCCTATCTTAAAACTCATTACCTCTTTGTTTGACATATGAAAAAAATCAAAAGAAATCAGCCAAGACCAAAAAACAGTGGCCCTCCACAAGTCTGGTTCTTTCTTGGGAGGAATTCCAAACACCTGAAAGTACCACTTTCATCTGTACATACAATATTATGCAGGTACAACCACCATGTGACAACGCAGCCATCATACCACTCAGGAAGGAGACGTGCTCCGTCTCCTAGAGATGAACAGTACAAATCAGTCCCAGAACAACAGCAGAGGACCATGTGAAGATACTGGAGGAAATAGACAGCAACGTATTTATATCTATAGTAAAACAAGTCCTATATCAACATAACCTGAAAGGCTGCTCAGCAAGAAAGAAGCCACTGCTCCCAGACCGCCATGAAAAAGGCCGACTACAATTTGCAGCTGCACATGGAGACAGAGATCTTACTCTCTGGAGAAATGTTCTCTGGTCTGAAGAAACACAGATTTTACTGTTTGGCCACAACAACCATCATTGTGTCTTGAGGAAAAAGGGGCAGGCTTGCAAACCACAGAACACGATCCCAACCGTGAAGCACAGGGGTGACAGCATCATGTTGTGGGGGGCTTTGCTGTAGGAGGGACTGGGGCACTTCATAAAATAGTTGGCATCATGAGGAAGGAAGCTGATGTGGATATACTGAAGCAACATCCCAAGACATCAGCCGGGAAATTAAATCTTGGTCAGTGTCTTCCAAATGGACAATGACCCCAAGCAGACTTCCAAAGCTGTTCTTAAGCAAAATGGCTTAAGGACAACAAAGTCAAGTTAATATAGTGGTCACCACAAAGCCCTGACCTCAATCCAACAGAAAGTCTGTGGGCAGAACTGAAAAACCATGTGAGAGCAAGGAGGCCTACAGACCTGATTCAGTTTCACCAACTTGAGGAAGGTATCCCAAAATGTTTTGACCCAAGTTAAACAATTTAAAGACAATGCTACCAAATACTAACTGAGTGTATGTAAACTTCTGACCCACTGGTAACGTGATGGAAGAAATAAAAGCTGAAATAAATCTTTTTCTCTACTATTATTCTTACATTTCACATTCTTAAAATAAAGAAGAGATTCTAACTGACATAAGACAAGGAATGTTTATAGGATTAAATCTCAGGACTTCATCTGACTTCTGAATTCTGACTTCATCTGTAGCTGTAAGTACAGCTGCACAGAGGTATAGCATGGGTGTAGACTTTCAAATATTTCAGCATTGTTTTAGTTGCAATGTAATTTACTTTTTTTAATGAGGCCACAGTGTGTGAATCACTGGTACTGAAAAATAAACTTACCATTTGACAGGAAGTTTATTAATTCTGTTAGAGTACATCTGTGTTTTGATTCAATATTAATTTGGTTTTCAGCTGATAAAGTGTTTACTGTGATTTCTCTCAGGGTAAAAAAAGGATCAGAAATACTGTTTAGACTGTCAAATACTCAGTACAACTGGGTTTTTATAATAATAATAAATATTAATAAAATCTACTTTCATAGTAACAAAACATGGGAGAAATTTAGTTTTTGACTGATCTGACTCGTACATTAGCAAAGGTCGCTGTGGCCTGCATGAAAGAAGTTAGCCAGTTTGTCTTTGGAGGGAAGGTGAGCTGGTGCTCTGAGGAGCAAGGCTCATCCATCCAGGTGGCTGCTGACAGGGCCAGATAAGCATCTCACCCTGGGCAAAAATAACACAGCATCCCATTGAGACCTGATAATTACACGGGCCCAGTGCCACACCGGGGCCTGATGTATGGCCCCAGATAGTCATCTCACACCCGCTAAGCTGCTGCACACACACATACTCAAACACTTGCACTTAACACATGGGTTGAAAGAGTGCACACACACACACACACACACACACACACACACACACACACACACACACACATACCCTGTGAGATGGCATATCACTTCTATTATAGATCTGGCAAATGTATCTGCAGCTAAGTTTAGCTGTAACAGAACAGAAAGGTATGAGGCTTTGCTTTACTGAGACCATTAGTACAAGTGGTGAAAAATAAAGTATTAAAACTGTTAAATTGTGCTGTGAGGCCACATGTTCACAAGATTCTTTCAACACAGACTTTCATGAGATAAGAAATATCACTGACACCTAGCATGACAGGGAGATGTTGGCGTGCTATCTTTTGTTGTCACCAAACATGCCACTTGATGAAGCTATACACTCAACAACTTGTTCAGAGCCTTGCCCCAACAAATACCCACCCCCAGTCAAATATCAGCCATTGCAAGTATCAGTTACAATAAAGATGGCGCTTTAATCAAGGTCCCCTCTTTTTATAGAACCTTTCAACTCTGCCTTGAGCTTGATTTTAAGGCATGTCTTTGCTCAAGACATTACAAAAGACATCTAGAAGGTGCTTTTACTTAGTTAGAAATCAACAATGAAGCTACATCAAGTGATTCAATGCCCACTTGGGGACAACAGAAGCACGTTCTTAGCAATAACTGACATCTTGTCATTTTTAAGTTGATATGGTGAACCTGCAAATTTGGTAGACATAGTAACATTAACATTAGCAAGTTGTATTGTGAGATATATGACTTATTAGCTGCTAAATATTCAGGTTTCTTCCACAGCACTGTTTGGGAGGAGTGAACTACATGTAGTTACACCTGCAGTTCAACTACATTCATACTGTATTTGCTTAGTGATTCAAGTAGTTAAATTACTTTTTTTTGTTGTTATTTTTCTGTACTGAAACTACAAAAAAATTTGGGCAATAAAAATACTTTTTTTAAACCATTGCATGACCTACTCATGTGGTGTATAAACAAGAGATTCTGCTCTGATGTTAAATAGGCCCACTATTGTTCAAGCTGTTCAGACTGTAAATGTAACATTCTTTACAGTTTTGATTCTTTTGAAAAGCCCACATGGGATGATTTTGTTCATGTGACATTTTTGGATTATATTTTGTTGTAATTTTGTATCACATGTACATTGTCAAAATAAATTTGTAGTTTGAGCTACTTTTTCTAATTAGCTTTCGTTAACCAGACTAGATTTCTCCCTAGAGTGGCTTTGCTCTAGTTCAACTTTCAGAGTGAAGTAACTGCTAGCTTGCACAGCTATGCTTTCAAAATAGCTTCCACAATGCTGTTCACCAGTTAGTTGCTACCTGTTTACTAGCTTATAATGCTGTGCAAGTGGGTTTATCAGAGCTTTGTCCTCGCATCTTTTCCTCTCCATCTCAGCTCTTGATCCATAATACGACATAAGGTCACACTTACAAAATAAGAATTTTGTCACTGCAGCACATCAGCTCGGGAATTGATTAGAATGTATTATACCTGTAGTGTTTATGGGTCACAATAAATGACTATTCAATGCTCCTTCAACTTCCAATATAAAATTAAGTGCAGGTGTATGTTGTTAGACACTGGAAAGCTAATGTCAGCTTGCCTGGTGAGCAAAGTGACTGGCAGCCTGCAGAGGATTAAGTCAGTACCAGTGTTAACATATTAAGAGTTCTCTCCCCAGAGTGTAAAGTACAAGACCAGGCTACTGTGTAAACTTGCAGGTGATCCATTCTTTCCTAAAGTTGCCATCCTTCATCTGATGAGCTGATGTGCTGACAGGCATGGCGAATGCAGCCCATTGTGTCCTATGGGACTAACAACATCTGATATGACCACCAGGGGGCAAGTTCACAGAGAAGGGGGAGAGTTCATCGCATGTCTGGCATTGTGTGGTCATCCCTGAGGCAAGTACCTCTGATTTACGGTAGGGTACTACTGCTATCATGTAGCTGATCACTTCCTGATGTTAGCAACAATCTGTGTGTGAGGATGTGTGAAGAGGAAAGGCGAAACATTCCAGTAGCACTAACACAATCCACCCTATATGACGTCCATAGATAGTTTACATTGATAGGCTTTGTCACACTGTCAGAGTATCGTAGATCTCTTAGCATCTACTACTGTATGAACAGGAGCAGCATATTCCATTCTCTGTTCTTTCCTAATCTTGTTACTCACTTCCTCAAAGTGTTGAAAGATTTTTTGGAACAATAACTAGGTAGTTACTAGGAGTTGCAAGCTACCAAGACCAAACTGATAAAGAAATTATTAATAACTGTAGCTGCAGAGACTTCATTAATTACAACTCTGTGCCAAAATTATCCACAAAACTATCAACTTGTGCTAAAGTTGTTGAGGACATAAACTCTTAAGTTAACCTTGCAAACTGGGTTATGGCCAGGTAGTGTGTGGGACAACCTTGTGTAGCCTGAGGTAAATAACATCAGGAGGAGGCAGCAGTGGAAGCAACTCATCAAAGCCTCCCAGCCACAGACACAGGCTTCATTAATCTCAGCCACTCTGACAGAACCATTGTAAGCTCACAAATAGTCTGGGCCTGTATCTGATACTACAATACCACAATGAAGGGTGGGGAGATGGAAGAAATGTGTACAATGTACAATACTGGGGTTGTATCTAGGCGATATCAATCTATACAACCATGTAAGTGCACACAGAGAAAATAATATCCTTCAGCTTCCTTACACAACAGACCTCTTGCCACTTGCCACCCTGTGCTGATGACAAAAGAAGGGAGGATGAGATTGCTGAGGTTGAAATAATAGAGGTCTGATTTCTCAGCCCATGTTCTTCAGTATAAAACACATCCCTTCAGGAAATGGGAAACAATACTTGTGTCTGTCAATGACATAACATGTTAAGAAGAACATATCAACTGTGGCCTAATACACTGAGTAAATGAACGTTTTTGCTCCCTCAAACAAGGAAAACTGACTGCATGTGTCTCACCAGAAGATGTCACTTGATTAGATGTATGCTTTGCAACAGCATCCAGCTTTGTAGGACGACATAACTACAGGTGTTAAAGAAGCAGCCGGTGAAGGCAGTCTTGTAGTACCAGGGTAAACAATTTGCATCCCATATGTTCACTGTTGCTGTGACCTTTTCTTATTAATATGACTACATACACCCCAACAGATCATACTATTCATGCTAATAAGAAATGAGCTATGCCTCAGAACATCTTGAACATTA
>NW_018127892.1:1220756-1231183 GCF_001952655.1 Monopterus albus | reverse complement strand
TAGGCTTGCATTCCTTCGATGATAGGAGCTTAGTGCCTACGTGCTGACTATACACTGACAACATACTTGCACTTAGCAAGTACTGTTTATCATCTTAGTTTTGTGTGTTAATGTGCTAAATTTGCTATTTGTAGGTAGGTAGGTACTTTATTGATCCCACAGTGGGGAAATTTCTGTTTTACAGCATCAATTTAGCACTAAACACAAAGTACAGCTGGGCCTGGGCTAGATTTTTGGTCATAAGCCAAATTATCTGAAAAATTCTGATTCTGACTTGATGATAGTGTTTTCCAGAAAATATCGAAGGATCATCATAGTCAATAGGATTCATGGTGAGCATGAATGTTTATCAAAATACAGTATGTGCCAACGCATCTATTAGATGTAGACATATTTCATCGGATAAGTAAAACTTTGGCCTGTCATAAATGTAAAGTGTGGAGATCTCCAAAGTTCAAATTCCATGTACTAAATTTCATACAGCTCAGTAGATGTCAGCTGGTTGCTGTTGGACAGCGTATGTCAGAGAGTAATACACTGCTGATACACATACACTGTGTATGTAACTCATTTGTTGTTATTTCAATATGACAATATATGACAAACAGGTAAGACTGTCTAATCTTACTAAGGGTTCACTGACTTCTTCACTGACAACTACGAGTATTGTATTATACCAGAATGTTTGCCTGGGTGCTTAAATGTTTCCTAAATGTTGAGCTGAATCATTCTTGGCCTCCTTTTTCCTGAAGGCAGCTGCTACTGTTGCATTATCTCCTGCTGTTATCATCTTGCAGTTTAACTGGCTGTAACAGCCTTTCCTCCACTAAAGGCCCTGCTCCTGCTGTGCCCTCTCCTCTCACTCAGCATCCCGTTCCTGGCTGATACACCTCAGCACATGGCTGCCAGCGGGGGACGACATTCACACCACTGACCCGTAAACCTGTCAAACCAACCAACCCCCATCAGTAGCAGAACGACACCCCTACTCCTACCTTAATGACAAAAGAGGTGAAATGTAGCAGTGTAGTATTTTGCTGTCAGGATGTACATGCGCATACACAAACTATAGGTCAGCACTGGTTTAAGTCAAGAACAAGAAGTGGCAAAAGTGTACTATTTTTCACAACTTTAATGTTTAGACTAAACATTTTCTTGCTTAAACCGAACCTGTTTGGATTGAAATAAAATGTTTTTATTAGGGTTAGAAACTGAAATACTGACCTAATATTTTAAACAATAAAGTGTCATAGGGATGATGTATTTTTGTAGGCCACCCCAGAAGTCAGCTTCACCCTCGGTTCTCTGGGCAAAAAGCCAGTGGGATTTTTCTATTATATTTTTTGATTATTGCAAAAAATAAGCTCTAGGACAATCCGCGGTTTATACTCTTACATGTTTTGTTCAGCAAGATAATTTTTGCAAGTGAACACTACTTTTGTGATTTTTAAAGCCCAAATACAATCACCACAAGTAAAAGGCTATTGTTAAGCTATAAACGAACTGATCCCATAACTTTAGCGCCACAACCATGGCTTCCGGCTTGTAACTTGATTTCTTAGAGCTTACCTATGTTGCAGGTGCACAAGTTTAAAAATAACGATGCTGTAAAGGCCAGCTAGTGAGTAGATTAGTCTCTGTGATGATGTAAAATCCCAGACAGCCTCTGTAGTCTCAACAGCCACTTGTTAGCAACAGCCATTTTTAGGACATAAAAGCATTAAAAATCATAAGTAGAATATTTACTAACAAATTGTATATCATAGAACAAAACGTGAAAATGTACTGACCGTATTTTAACCACAGACCTTATTTCAGACGTCCAACCAAAAAATCAATTCTAAAAAACCTATGAACTTCAGGGCAAGAGAAACAGAATTGCAAAAATGCTAACTCAGTTTTGGGTTTTAGGACTCACTACTTTGGCACGCTACGTTTGTTACTCATCATCTTCAAAAAAAAGTTTCTTCTCTTTTATTATAAGGAGCTAACAAAACTATATATCAGCATTTGCCTCTATCCTGTATTGTTGCCACAGTGGCTGCACTTACTTGACAGTCAATTTGAACGTATTCCAGTTCTAGCCTGTGTGAATCTTCAAGATCTCATGCTGCTGAGCCTAAATGAACATTTTAATTTGTCACAACTTGGGTCCTATTTTTGTAGTTTTTCCACCTCTATCTGGAAACATGTGACATCACCAAAATGAAGTCTGTTGGTGACAAGAAACACAAGCAGTCAGGTGTTAAAACAAATTATATGAAAGTAAAACCTCACGATTGCACCTGAAATGTCAGTAATAATCCCTCATTGCAGAAGAAACCTGTGTTATGGTAAGCATTATAGTTCCAAGATGAATTGGGTCTATAAAGTGTAGAATGTCTCAGGAGACAGATCGGGTAATCATTTTACAGCTTTCTTGGCCTTTCTGTTCCAAAAAGATTTTAACCTGAGGATTTGTTTCAAACCTTTCTAACCATCTGAGTGTAAGTGTTTTTTACGCTCCTTTTGCCCAACCGTTTCTACATGTAATCCTGCTTTATTCACTCATTTCTTTCTGTTCTTGTTAGGAGCCAGAATTCACAGACTTGTAGCTAGCTACAACTGGGGCACTATTAGCTTCCCAGGAACCTCTATCCCTGTTTCATCTGATCTTTACTACATGTCTGTGGAAAGCTGATGAAGTTCACTTTGTGTTTTTAATGGCAGAAGTCAGAGCCCCATGTAGAGAGGGGTCAGCTGTGATGGAGGGCTTTGCTGCTTGAGGAGAGGCGGGACAGAAAAAGCCTGAATGGGCTGTGACGGGTCTTTGGCCCGCAACAGCTCCCATCAGTCACCCCCACCCCCCACCCCCCCACAGGGGCAGTGTGTCAGAAGCTGTTGATGAACTTGTTTTCCAGACAGCCTCGCTACCTTGGCCTGTGGTTTAGAGTGAGGGAATGCACCCACTGGGACCTGAAACCAGACCACCTGCTGCACTCGCCCACTCCACTCCCTGACTCCCAGCCTTCTCTGTTTACCAAACACCAGTTTCTAGGAACACTCAGCCACCGCTATTTGCCCTTTGCCATGGCAGGGGTGTGTTTGTGTATTGTACATGTGCATGTCCATCTGTCCATCTAGAGCAAGGCATATATGTGTATAAATGTGTGTGTGAGCGTGTTATGAGGGGTGAGGAGACAAGCAGCTGAGGCCTAATGAGCTCTAATGAGCTCTAACAGTGGAAAAGCCATCAAGAAGCCATGACCTTGGCATTATGACGGATGCCCACAACCATAACACATCTAAAAACAGCCTGGGAAACAGGCTAAAACACATGGTGGTAAGTCACCATCCATATTTCATGGGAGGCGTTGAATTACCTCAGAGTTAGCAACAATTACAGATTTTGCGGTAAATCCGAAAATTGGACTTTGGTGGTTGGTTTAGATGAGAATACCATTTCCATTAGCGCATTTATGAGAATAACAAAGATAATTTAGCATGTTAAGCACGTTAATGTCAAAACGATAGAGGGTGTCTATGCAATAGCGCCATCTGAAGAGGACTTTGATCAAAGCTTTGGCCATATGTATATTTAGCGTGGGTGGCCACAGTGGGGAATGAGCTCTCAGTATAGTTCGCTGTCATTGTTGGCTCTACAGTATATTATGTCTATCAAACTAGAGGACAGATTAATAGACTTTGTTAGGGATTTAACATATGCTGTAAAACTAAAAGCCTTTGCAGATCAAAGTATGAATTTTGTCTTTATCATTGCCTGAAAACCAAATGAAAATTAATTTTGCCCTTTGAAATAGTAGTTTGACATAACAATATTAATGCAAGGTCCCCGTATCTCATGGTTTTCATCGGTGCCATCAAGTGTCCTTGCTTATCACAGAGATGGATCTGCAAGCTGAGCATACATATGTTACAATTTTATTTATAATACTTTCATGACTTTCATTCCCATGTTGAACTAATGTATTAGTTTAGAATTTTTAATCATGTTTACAGTTCTTAAAAGCACAGATGTTCATTGTAGTCCTGATGGAAGGTAAACTCTGGTCCAAATACTCAGACATGCTCCACACCCTTAGGTTCAAACTCGTTGCCTTGCTACACACTTCTTCCTGTATTGCCACTGAATGTTTGGGTGTAAACTGTGAAGTGCAGAGTTGTCAAATATGGAAGTGATTCTTATGGATACTGCATATCCATATGGTTGATAGAGTTGAAAGCACTGAAAATAGCTGGGAACTGGACCCTGAACTTCATTAAAACTATGCAAAACTACTGCCTAACATGCCAGATCAAATACAACGTGTTCCTTAAAAATATTATTAATAATCCAACAGCTGGATTTTAATTATCCATAACATTACAACTGGGGATTTTAATAGCTAGTATGAGCTCTAAAGCTGTTCTGAGTCACTTTCTCACATTAATATACTTCTTATGAACTAAAGCTGCGTGGGTGGATTGTATTGGAATCCTTAAGGATGATATTTTCTGCAAAATTACTCTACAGTTGTCAGTTGTCATCACATAGTCTTATTGTGAGATTATGTGGTATTTTTCCAATGTTTATTTCTCTATTTCTTACGGCAGCTCATTATTTTACAGGTTCATCTCGGTCCAGCAGCAGGTCAGAGACGTGGCAAGTGGTGAGCTGAAAGGTCATCTGGACTCCAGCTGATTTTCCATGCACACACACCCAGCCATGTTCATAGTTTAGTCAAACAAAGTAATGCTTTCTATGGGGCAGCTAAAACAAACAGTTCACAGGCTATAAGTCCTTGTCTCTGCGGTTTTTGTTTGACCATAAATTACATTCTAGAGCACCCAAGGGACCCCATTCATTTTACTATGAATATATAAGACTCATAACTACAGATGTGCTTGAATGAAAGGTTATCTGTGTGATTTGACTTGAAAATACATTAGACAAACACAATATCTGTGTATACTGGATGTCTGTACCTTGACAATATTACACCTACAATGTTTGTAATTTATTATAGCTGATCATATGTTGCTATAGATATTTAACTTTCCATATATCTACCACAGTGAATAACTAATCATATGTGCACTGGTTCTCTATACTTCGCCGCTGAGTATCTTGTGAAACTTTAGGACATAAAAGAATTGAAATTTAAAGCATGTACATGTATATTTTATAAACTTTTTCTGATCTATCTATCTAGATAGATAGATGAGATCTATCGACGGATCAATCTATCTAGATAGATACGTAGGTAGATAGATAGATAGATAGATAGATAGATAGATAGATAGATAGATAGATAGATAGATAGAGATATATGTAGTCTAACTCTATTCTCATCCATAGCTGCCATCTCATAACTCACCATGTGTCTATGTATTTGTGAGAGCACATTTGTGTGTATTTGTGCCTGTTGTGTATTATTAGGCTCTATGGGTGTGCTGTGGCCTGCTGGCTAGTAAATGGAAGCCCTGTCAGTGTGGACTGAAAGGCTTCTGGAAGAATAACACAGGAGTTGCTGGTTTAACTGCACACTGGGACTTATTAAGGCTGGGGAGGTGTGTTGTTCACTGCAGTAGATGCTTAACAGCCCACATCAAACTCTCTCACACACACACTTGCACAAACCTCGGCTGTGTACGTGCGACTCTACCTCCCCGCTGTTTCATTGCTCAGCCAGGGCCATTCAGTTCTCAGACATTCACTTTATTTCAATCAGTGCTGGACAGGTATGCTGAGCACTGGGACCCCCCACCCCACCCCCCGCTTCAGGCCAGAAAGGCTCTTCCGCTAAATTAGGTTTGACTGGCAGGTGGTGGTGTTCTGTCTGCTCCTGAATGTTCAAACAGAGGAAGCTAGCTGGTGCAACATTTTTAGCATCAAAGGCCTTGTTGCAGCAGATCAGTCAGTCAGACTAACAGGAGGAATGTAGCTTCAGGACAGAGACATTTTCACTTCTTCTGCCTGTAAAAATGCCTCCACTGGTGGAGGGAGCCAGAGGTGAGACAAGCTAGACTGTGACTTTAAGGCAGTGAATTCACATTCCTTACCAGGTCCACTCAGGTCAGCTGTCTCACTGTTCTGTTGTACTACTTGGCAGCTCTAATTTATACAATAACTGTATGACTGCTCAGCAGTATGATGGTCAAAAGTACAATGTCAGGTAGCTCTCCCAAAATACTGAACAGTTAGTCTGTTTAGATTAAATCTGAACAAACTTTCCAACATCTTCTCCTTTGCTTTGCTAGAGTCAAACTTTGCTTTCCTTTAAAGAGATGATTAATAAATAAAGACGCTATTCCAGTAAATGTTAGTGGAAAACGCCTCACATAACAGGAATACATTTGGATTTTCCTAGTTAGAAAGTGTAGATTCTGTACTGATTTTATAAGAACATCTGTGGTCTGGTCACATGTTTCTCAAAGTTCATATGATAGAGCAGTCACTTTTAAACTCCATATAAAATGACATATAGCCCCCAGCTTTCTCAGAATGCTGCCTTAAGGGGAAATCTCAGAGGACATTTAAATATTTCTGCCTGGTTGTGTAACACTGTGTGTTCAGCCCATAACAAAAGATGCCTCAGGCTAAATGTTTTGGAAAAGGGGAGGAAAAATTGTTATGGAGCTGACCCTCGGTGCTCTGATATGAAGGCCATTGATAATTAATACTGTTGTCTCACAGTCCTTTTTATCCTCTGCCAGCATCTGGTGACACCACAGTCCTGTTCCTCGTCTGGTCTTGTTACAGACTCAGGGTTTGGGGCCTGATTGACCCCCACAAGCCCACAAGACTGCTAATTAATAGCCATGGGAACCAAAAGCACAGTCCTGTACCCCCGTGTTTGCAGGGTGGACAGCAGTACTCGTGGAGCTGATTACATATAGCACTCAGCTGCTTCTCTGGGCCTGCTGGTTTAAGGGGCAGACGGTGATTGAGATCCATATGACATGCTTTCCTTCTCATATAGATGCAGTGTGTTTGATCTCCAGGCTTTGATCTTAAATAGATTCTTCAGTGTCGTCCTTCAGACGTACTAAAGAATAACCAGAGATCCTTGAGGCCCTTAGATGTGACTGTGAACCCTAAAATAGCCTCCATGCTCAGTGTATCCCCTTACAATGAGATAGCACAATGAGTGGCACTTCATAACAAGGTCTACTCTTTCTCTGAGGCTGTAAGGTCTCAAAGTGGCCCATCAAAGAGAAAAGTGTGTTTTTGCATTTCACTTTTCTTTCTTTCTTTTTAAAGTAGGAATTTAAAACATTTATACCTGTAGAAATAGATTTCCTTATCTACCATGTATTGTTTGAATAAGACAATAGTCACACTGTCTGATCATTAATGTGTTTTTCTTGCCTTTATGATCACTCAGCTTTTCTTGAATCATTCCAGGAATACATCCATAGATGTTTGGAAGATGTCTGAAATAAGCGATCAGATGGTTGTGTAATCACTGAAGTACATGTTTTCTCATGATCAGTGTGAAGTGACAAATCACCAAAGACTGTTTCAAAAAAGTCCAGTTGTAAGCAGATGTCTTATTGTAAAGGTGAAAACCTATTTGACGCTTTAACAAGAGTTATGGTTTAAACACAAACTACTGTCCTTGTATTACAGTTTTTTCCCCACAATTCCGGTTTAAAAAAATATTACAATACTTTATCCTCATTGAAAAATCCAGTCTAAGAATATGCACACATTGTGCATTTAAAACATTTAACTGCTTGGGGTTGCGCAAGGGTTAAGATTTCAACCATCTGCTTAAGCGATGGAGACGTCTGCTACTTCGCTGAAAGGTCCGTCCTCATTTTATGTGCACTGGAAGTTTCCACATCACACTCATGTATTGTAAGTTGTATACAGGAGCACGACTAACCTCCAAACTGCTGTGATGTCACACAGTGTAAATATACTCATGTACGCGTACATCTTAAACTCAGATTTAAGGCGAGCAGAAAGTTAATAATTATTTAATAAGTTAATAATAATATAACAAAAGCTGAGTGATCATATAAGCATTACTGATCAGACAGTGTGACTATTATCTTATCCGAGCATTACAAGGCAGACAATGGAATCTATTTATATAAATGTCCCAAATTTTGACTGTAACCAAACAAAAGTATTATGGAAAAACATGCCACACTGTGGTTGTCAGCACAGTATGTGTCATGGTACACTTATAAAGTGGAAAAACCATATCTGAGGAATCCAGGATCAGGCCATGGGAGGCTGGCATCCGTCTGCTTCTCTGGCCATTCACAACAAAACGCTCCAATAGGGCTCCTGTCATAATATTAGCCGGGGCATTTTTAAAGGGCTCAGACAGACCCAGAATAATACAGAACCTTTAAACCAAGTCCATACTGATCCTTGTGAGTCACAAAATAATAGCTTTGAAATTCATCTGAGCCTACCTTTCAGTCATAAATATTAATACACAACTGAAGAAAAGCAACACCAAATCTAAGTAACCATAGAATGAATTCAAAGCAATGTGTGAGTAATAAACAGTGGTAATAGGCACAGCTTGATGAACAACTGTATTTCTTATTTAAATGTGTATGCATTACTTTTATATACAGCTCCTAAAGTGCACAACTATACACTCATCCTAAGACAGGCTGCATATAAGAAAGGAGAGAGTGGCAGCTCCAGAGAAAGAAGGCATCCCTGCTCCACCTGCCCAGTTACCTGTCCATCCCCACCTCAGCCATTGTCCCTGGTATCGAGACTCCGCTGATATTCTGACCATGAATCAGCCCTTTGGTGCCTCTCTATCTAAATGACTTCCTCAGGTCAGGGGTCAGTGTCCCACCACTCACTAAGCCCTGGCTAATGAGTTGGTGAGGTCAAGGTCCCAGGATGGTTATTAGATTTCCTGTTTTTCAGCGATTTAATCAAGTGAATACATATTCTATTATCTGCATAATATTCAGGATAATGATATCTCTGTATTTTAAAGCTCCTCTCACTGCCGCATATTCTAGCTAATTTTATCACAGTACAGCATTTTTTTGGTCTCATTGTTTTTCTTTTCAAGCTGTGTCCATGTTTACACTCCTCAATAAAACTTTGCCCAGCTTATTCAGCCATCACTTTGTTTGACTGTTTTCCTCCGTAAGTCAAAGCCTTTCTCACAATTTCAGTCTATACTTTTATTTTCCAGATGTGACTCAGCATCCGTTTTCTGTGGCGTGCACATCTTCTCTGGCCCTGAAACCATTTTTCTCATGTGAACTGCAGCCTTCTGCTTAGATTGTGAGTGTGTTTGTGTGCAATCTGAAAGGCTCTCGATGACACATCTGTGCCAGGAAGTGACTTTGGTCATTGAATACTATTCAGAAACACAAAAGCAACGAAGGCAATATTTACATCAACAGCAACATTAAATGCTGTAACAATGTGGCTCCCATACTGCAGCATGTGTCAACAAATCGATGCCATGTCAAGCCTAAATCCCACGTTAATTTGCCCCCATAGAGTCTGTTACGGCCTAGTGGAAGAAAGAGCCAGCAATTGTGTTTTGTTTTTGCCTCCAGCTTCACAAACAGTGGCGCTAACAAAGTATCCTTTCTGTGTGGTTTCCTTCCACTCTGATTGGACTAATTGGGACCTGTTGACAGCGAGTCCCATCCATGCAGGAACAGGCCAATAATGTCTCGGCATCTGTCATCTCTGGCACACAGGGCTTCCACCCTTCTCATAAAAGCCTTTGTCTCACTGACCTCAGTGATCTTTAGCATTTTTAATATAGAAAGCCTGGTTAAAAATGCCAAAACAGGAAATGAGAAATTTTAGTGGATAGAATTTGGTGCAAAGGATTAAGGTTGTGCCCTTTATAAGAAATACTAAAAAGTGAGAAACCTTAAAAATTTTGAGGTAACAAAATTCTGTGAAACATTAAGTGAGATAATGTAACTAAAGTTTTTAAATTTTGCCTTGGGAACTGTTCAATTGAGAATTCCCACTTCCAACTATAATTTCACGCTCACTAAATTAAATTTTCATTTGTGACCATGTACTATAAGGACATTCATTTTCTATGGGAAATAAGTGAATCGCTTAAGACACTATGGGATTGCAGGCGACACAGACTTGGCCCACGACGTGACCAAATAGGAGGGGTCAAAAAATTCTAAGCTTTTTCAAATGACTAAGTTGAGTTGGTGGCAAAACTTCAGGTTTTCTTTAAATTCCAATAATGGGTATTTCAGATACTTATTTATGCCGCAGACAATAAATTGGCATTTTTAAAGTTGCGAAAATTGAATTAGGGAAAATCAATAGGGAAGTGGGTTGGTCAGTAGTGGTTCAGTAGTGGAAAACATCTCTGGTATAAGTAACATATTTAAATTTATTAGGACAAACAGCTGGTTTCAGATTTTGATTATGAAAGTCTTGTGGAAAGCTTTTTTTTTTTTTTTTTTTA